>NC_142168.1:54066429-54366429 GCF_029865625.1 Vigna umbellata | reverse complement strand
ATCATACAATTCCTAGCATTCCTAATAATTAGTTCATCAAGTGCAGGAGCTTAACGACAGCCAATATAATATTGGGAGAGATTCCCCAGATCTAGACTTCCCCGTACGTGCCCGTATCGACAAAACCAATAATCATGCATCGAATGAGTTAAACAACGCAAGCATTAAGCAAAGAGGAAAAACCCTAACTAATGATGAAAGAAAGCATAGGTCTTAAATATAAGATGTAAAAACAAATTCCATATATGAGAGCTTCAAAAGATTACATTGATTCCCCAACAAGCATACAAGGTTTAGTTCACCATATTCATGGTGAACCTAGATGAATAACAATGAAAGAATGAAAGATAAAACCCTAGAAATGTGAAGAGGAAGCCTGAGCATCCAAGATCCTCCTTCAAAGGGGTGGAAGAGAGAGTGTTTGCTTCGTTTCTGCCAAAGATACCTAACCCTAGGAAACCCTAAAGCTTATATATTATTCGTAAATTACAGAAAATTAGGTCCAAGCCCATAAAAGTGCCGCTCAGCGGTAAAGTACCGCTCAGCGGTAAGTACGTCTCGTTTCTTCCCCTCAACGGCCATTTTGCCCCTCAGCGGATCTCCCGTAAGCTCCTGATTGCCGCTCAGCGGTAAACTGCCGCTGAGCGGTGACTTCGGCTTCTCCTTTTGCACTTTTTGATGTCTTTTCTGATTTCATCTCTCTCCTTCTTCACTTCTTTCACCAAATTCACCTTAAAACCTGCACAAAAACACTGAAATCAAGCATAAACCTGTCCAGCTCTCTTATTTATGAAAATATGAAGAAAATCATGATTTCAAGCTAGTTTCTAAGTATAAAGGTTGCTTTTAGTATCAATTTTAAGCATGAAAATAACAGTTTTTAAACTGTTATCACAACCCCAAACTTAGAACTTTGCTTGTCCTCAAGCAAACAAGATGTAACTCAATCTTCAACCAATTCTTATGATGGTTCACTCATTCAAAAAAAATCCTCTTTTTCAAGATAAGTAACAACTTCACTCAAACTTATGACCAAGAGTTCAATCAAGATGTGCACATGCTTTGGTGTTCACAAAGTCATTTAAATTCCAACAAATGCTATTTTTTCATGAATGATCAATCAATTAAGCATGGATGTTCATGTGTTCATGGAATATTTCCTCACTAGGTAAAGTATTTCACTCACACACAAGTGTACTCATTCACTCTACTATCACAATGTCACATGAATCAACTTTGCCTTTCATTTTACCACAATCAAAAACATTCACAAGCATGCATCATCACAAGGACTTTTCAATGGCTTATAATGTGGCTGGGCTAACAAGAAAATTGGTTTTTCTGGATCACAAAATCCTTGAGTTAAAAGAATCATAACAACACAATTTTTCTTATTCTTCCCAACTTGCCTTTGCATTCGCATTGAGCTTTGCTTCTTTTTCTTTTCTTTTCTTTTTCTTTGCATATTCTTATCTTTTTTAGCTCTTAACTCAATGCTTTTCCTTTTTCATGTTTTCCCAACAACCCCAAACTTGAACATTTAATATTACCACACAAGATATTCTACTTAACTCAAGGTAAAGATTTTCAATCAAGGTAAAGATTTTCAATCAAGATGTTGAAAAACTGTTATTTTCATGATTAAAATTGACATTAAAAGCAACCTTTACACTTAGAAACTGGCTTGAAATCATGCTTTTCTTCATGTTTTTAGAAATAAGAGAGCTGGACAGGTTTATGCTTGATTTCAGTGTTTTTGTGCAGGTTTTAAGGTGAATTTGGTGAAAGAAGTGAAGAAGGAGAGAGATGAAATCAGAAAAGACAATAAAAAGTGCAAAAAGGAGAAGCCGAAGTCACCGCTCAGCGGCAGTTTACCGCTGAGCGGCACTCAGGAGCTTGCGGGAGGTCCGCTGAGGGGCAAAATGGCCGCTGAGGGGAGAAAACAAGTCACGCACTCATCGCTGAGCGGTAGTTTACCGCTGAGCGGCACTCTGGAAGTCACGTGAGGTCCGCTGAGGGGCAAAATGGCCGCTGAGGGGAGAAAACAAGTCACGTACTCACCGCTGAGCGGTATTTTACCGCTGAGCGGCACTTTAATGGGCTTGGATTTGACTTTTTGTAATTTACGAATGATATATAAGCTTTAGGGTTTCCTAGGGTTAGGTATCTTTGGCAGAAACGAGGCAAACACTCTCTCTTCCACCCCTTTGAAGGAGGATCTTGGATGCTGAGGCTTCCTCTTCACCTTTTTTAGGGTTTATTCTTTCATTCTTTCATTGTAATTCATCTAGGTTCACCATGAATATGGTGAACTAAACTCTGTATGTTTGTTGGGGAATCAATGTAGTCTTGTGAAACTCTCATATATGGAATCTGTTTTTACATCTTTTAATTAAGACTTATGCTTTCTTTCATCATTAGTTAGGGTTTTTCCTCTTTGCTTAATGCTTGCATTGTTTAACTCATTCGATGCATGATTATTGGTTTTGTCGATACGGGCACGTACGGGGAAGTCTAGATCCGGGGAATTTCTCCCAATTTTATATTGGTTGTCGTTAAGCTCCTGTACTTATGAAATGATCATTAGGAATGCTAGGAATTGTATGAACTCGTGATTAGGGAGAAGCCTTCTGGAAAGGTACATTAGAGAGTGGCATTAACAATGATGATTTGACTGTTGAATTCCTAAAAATATATGAGAGTGGATAAGATGAAATTGACCCCCAACAACATATTCATATCTATATTTCATTGAAAGTGTTTATCTTTTGCTTTTTGCCATTGATCAAAATACATGCATACATGTTTATTTTCTGTCTTGCATTTTAAACCCCGAATATTCCGTTTGTAAGTCTTAGTTAATCAAGAAACCACATAACTAAACTAGGCCGTGAATCCTTTGGGAAGAACGATACTTGGTCTTACCAAGTTTTATTACTTGAACGATTCGGTCATACTTGCCGATTGAAAACAAGTTTGTGACATCATAATTTGGTGTTCATAAATTTGTCCATCACCCAACAACCCCAAACTTGAACATTTAATATTACCACACAAGATATTCTACTTAACTCAAGGTAAAGATTTTCAATCAAGGGTTTTCAGTGTATGTTCAAAGCTAAGGGTTCAAAGGATAGAACACAAAGTGTTCTCTTTTAGTGGGCTAACTTTATGAATCTGGCCAATAAAAAGGTTATCAACAAATGGCCTTGATCATATGATGCAAACAAGCAAGTAATTCAATCATAGAAAACCTGGGCAAAATCATTCATGCTTTCATAGTAATAGTATTCAACAATAACAACTCTAGAGCTCAAAACCTCACATATAAGCTCATTCACATTTGACATACACATCCGGCTTAATTTCACAATCACAATCATGATATCCTGCATTTGTTTACAAAGCTTGTGAATCACATCACATCACATCACATCACAACACAAGACAAAACACAACACACACAAACACAACATAAAGACCTAAGACTGAACCATTGGTCCCCGGCAACGGCGCCATTTTGATGAGAGGGTCGCACCTCCCAACAAAAGTTGTGCATAAAAGAATGCAGTACAGTACTAGGCAGTGACTCCTAGGTCGTCTCTCAAGGACCAAATTTGGTTCAAGTCTCAGGTCAAACACGCAGTGGGGGGGGTTTTGAAAATGTTTTTGTGATTTGAAACGAACTGAATTAAAATTAGAAATTAAATGCAATCAAACATAATCGAAAGCATTAAAATGCATGAAAACATTAAACTGAACACAGCAACAGATAAATATCCCAACACAATTTCATGCTATTCAATGCAACACTTAAACTAGAACATTAAATGCACAATGTTGTCATTTATCCCACACATTCACCACTAAAAAGATGAAAAGCATTTAATCATACAATATAAAATATTCCAAGGCAAAAGAAATAAAAGAAAATAAAACTTTTATACCATTAACCATGACCCACATTCTCTCCTCAAGCCAAATGTAAATTGGAATTGCTACTACAAATGGAATCCGTGATGAAGCACCCTCCTTTTCAGCTCAACCTTCCCGTCACCATCTTCCCCTAATTCATAAACATCAAGTCGTGACACCACTTTATCCAATAATGTGCTGTTGGAATGATGCACCCTCCACCGTAAACATGTGCTTCAAAAGAAAATAATGAAAAAAAAAAAACTTGAAAGCCGTGAGCTGATTCTCGTGACACCAACCCTTTTCTTCATCCTTTTTCATTCAATTAAAGACATAAAAGTCAATCCTCATTATTCCAATCCTATGATGTGTGCCTAATTTTTAAAGAAAGAAAATAAACCCCTGGACGTGACATCTTCCTGCCTCCAGCTCCACGGACACACCTTCTCTTCTCTCACTCCCAGCTCCACCTAATCTCTTCTTCAACTCTCCATTTTCTCTTAACGCTACTTGCAGCCGTGGCAGCAGTGTGCTATTGTCTCCAGCTCCCGTGCAGTACTCCTTCCAGCACAGATGGAAATGGCCGTGTGCATCACTTCTAATTAAAGAAAGGAGATAAATGAATCCCGTGCACCGTTCAAAAACCGTGAAAAGAAAGGAGGTTCTGGAATGAAACAAAAAAATTCGAGAGCTTGCAAAAAGGAAATGGAAAAAGAAAATTCAAATGTGTTTTTCATTCATCCTCTCAACGCTCAAGACCGAGAGAAGAGCAACTCCCCAAAACAAAGGAGTAACCCGTGCCAGAAGCTAAGTGCCGAAAAAAGTGATCCCTCTCAAGTGGCGGCTAGGGCTTTTCAAGAGCCGTGGGTCACCTTTAATAAGGGTGGGTCCACACAAAAGAAAAACCTAGGTCTAAATCACTAACTTCTAATTTTTGGGTCTACTCTAATTTACCAAAAATTGACCCATAATGTAAGAGTTGATACAGAAATTCTAAACTACTGAATTACAATTTAATTAATTCAAAAATGTCTGTGTGGAGAGTCTTGAATTTATTCGGCATTCTTCCTGATGTCCCAAAATGTATTTCCGAAATTTTCCTGCACTTCAAAAATGCACTTAATCAGCTCAGAAAACCCAAATTAGCACAATTACAAATTTCCGACCAAATTGAGCAGAATTCGGAAAACAGGGAGATAACAAACAATTAAACACAATTCCCTGGTTTATTTAAGTGCAATAAACTAAATATAATTCCAGAATTAACGACTCATCACCTGTATAAGCATTTTAATGTGCACATCATCTCAACATTAATCAATCAATAAGCATCATCAAGCATTACTTATCAAACAATCACAGTTAATAGCAAACCATCATAACAAACCAGGTGTTCAATAGAGTACATCAAACCCTACTCTAAAAACATAAAATACTTACAGAATACTGGGTTGCCTCCCAGTAAGCGCTTGTTTAACGTCACGAGCCTGACCCAAACTTTCAAAGATCAATCAACAACATCATTGTGGAAAATTGTTGCACCTCTCCCCCTAGATAGGGTTTGAGACATTGACCATTCACCACCCAACTTCTCTGTGGATCATCAGCAGCTGGATTAAATATTTCAATTGCTCCATGCGGATGCACTTCTTTTATCACAAATGGTCCTGACCATTTTGACTTCAGCTTCCCAGGAAATATCTTCAATCTTGAATTGAACAATAGTACCTGTTGTCCTGGATTGAAAACTCTATTCACCAACTTCCTATCATGATAAAATTTAATTTTTTTAAGCCTTGGATGAATCATATGCATGTAATCGCATTTCTTCAAGCTCCAAAATTTGCCGTCTGCGTGTGCATTGAGTTTCATAAGGATCAAAATTCAAAAATTTCAAAGCCCATAATGCTCTATGCTCTAATTCTACTGGCAAATGGCATGCTTTCCCATAGACTAATTGAAATGGTGATAATCCCATAGACGTCTTCATTGATGTCCTATAAGCCCAAAGAGCATCATCCAATTTGAGAGACCAATCCTTTCTTGATGAAGTCACTGTTTTTTCCAGGATCCTTTTTATCTCCCTGTTAGACACCTCAGCTTGTCCATTGGTTTGTGGATGATAAGGTGCAGCTACCTTATGTTTTACTCCATAGTGTTTGAGTACTTTCTCTAGCTGATAATTGCAAAAATGAGATCCTCCATCACTGATCAACACTATTGGAGTGCCGAAACGTGAGAATATCTGCCTCTTCAAGAATTTAATTACCGTGCTAGCATCATTTTTAGGACAAGCTAATGCTTCCACCCATTTACTCACATAATCTACTGCTACCAGAATATATTCATTGTTGAAAGATGGAGGGAAAGGTCCAACAAAGTCAATACCCCAACAATCAAAAACCTCAACCTCTAAAATACCTTGTAAAAGCATCTCATGACGTTTAGTGATTGTTCCTGCTCTTTGACATTTATCACAATTTCTAGCATGATTATGGGCATCTTTAAATAAAGTTGGCCAATAAAACCCTGATTGAAGAACTTTTGCTGCTGTTCTTTCTCCATTAAAATGTCCTCCATAAGGTGAATCATGACAATGCCAGAGAATTCCTTCTGCTTCTTCATTTGTAACACATCTCCTCAGAAGATTATCTGCTCCAATTTTAAACAAATAAGGATCATCCCAAACAAACTGCTTGGCATCATGCAAAAATTTCTTTCTTTGTTGCCAAGTTAAGTATTCCGGCATGACCCTTGCAGCTTTGAAATTAGCCATATCAGCAAACCAGGGCCTCTGCTGAATATACATGAGTGATTCATCTGAAAAAGATTCCCAAATTTCAGACTCCTTGCTAGTGACCTCATTGTTGACTAACCGTGACAAATGATCAGCAATTAAGTTCTCACTTCCTTTCTTATCACGGATTTCTACATCAAATTCTTGCAATAATAGTACCCATCTAATCAGACGTGGCTTAGAATCTGGTTTTGTCAACAAATATTTGATAGCTGCATGATCTATATAGACAGTCACCTTAGACCCAATAAGATAAGGTCTAAATCTCTCTAGAGCATACACAACGGCAAGAAATTCTTTCTCTGTGGTAGCATAATTCAATTGAGCATCATTCAGAACCTTGCTAGCATAATAAATTGGATGAAACTTTTGTTCTTTCCGCTGGCCAAGGACAACTCCTATTGCATAATCACTTGCATCACACATTAATTCAAAATTTTGATTCCAATCTGGCGCTACAATTACTGGAGCTGACACTAACTTCTTCTTCAATGTGTCAAAAGCTTTCAGACAGTCTTCATTCATCACAAAAGACGCATCCTCATCAAAAGATTACTCAATGGTTTAGCAATTTTTGAGAAATCTTTGATGAATCTTCTATAAAACCCAGCATGACCAAGAAAACTTCTAATCCCCTTTACATTTGTTGGTGGAGGTAGTTTCTCAATGACTTCTACTTTAGCTTTGTCTACCTCAATTCCTTTAGCAGAAATTTTATGCCCCAATACAATTCCTTCAGTTACCATGAAATGACATTTCTCCCAATTAAGAACAAGATTTGTCTGAACACATCTTTTCAGGACAGTGTTCAAATTAGCCAAACATCTTTGGAAAGAATTTCCAAAAACTGAGAAATCATCCATGAATACTTCAATGCATTTTTCTAAGAGATCTGCAAAAATTGCCTGCATACACCTCTGAAACGTAGCTGGAGCATTACATAATCCAAAAGGCATCTTTCTATATGCAAAGATACCAAAAGGACAAGTAAAAGTCGTCTTCTCCTGGTCTTTTGGATCTACCACAATTTGATTGTATCCAGAATATCCATCTAGAAAACAATAGAAAGCCTGCCCTGATAACCTTTCTAACATCTGATCCATGAAAGGAAGAGGAAAATGATCTTTCCTAGTAGCTTTATTCAGCTTCCTGTAATCAATTCACATACGCCAGCCAGTAACTGTCCGAGTAGGAATAAGTTCATTCTTATCATTATAAATTACTGTCATCCCACCTTTCTTTGGAACCACCTGTACTGGACTCACCCATTCACTGTCAGAGATTGGATAGATGATACCAACTTCTAGCAGTTTCAACACTTCTTTTCTGACCACCTCCTTCATAACAGGATTTAACCTTCTCTGTGGTTGAGCACTTGGTTTATAATCTTCTTCCATAAAAATCTTATGCATGCAATAAGTTGGGCTAATACCTTTGAGATCTGATATTGATCACCCAATTGCTTCTTTGTTGGCTTTCAGAATTTCTATCAACTTCTCTTCTTCTTGTAGAGATAACGAATTATTGATGATGACTGGCTTTGTTCCATCTTTTTCTAGAAAAACATATTTCAGATGTGATGGCAATCTTTTTAATTCTGGTGTCTGTGCTTTGACTGCTTCTTCCTTATCAATTATTTCGAATATTGGATCTTCCTCCGGACTCTTTTTCAATGTTTCCAAGTCCATCAGACATTCATCAATCAATTTCTCTTCTTCTTCATCTAAATCTTCACATGCATCAATGAGAGTTTTTTCTAATGGAGAAATATTTCGCACCATCCTTTCTTGCACCATACAAACTTCATCAAGTTCACCAAATTGAAAACATGCTTTGTCATCATTTGGATATTTCATGGCCTTGGATACGTCAAAAGTGACTGCTTCATCATCAACTCTCAATTTAAGCTTACCATTCTCTACATCAATCAAAACTCTAGCAGTCTTCATAAAAGGTCTTCCAAGAATAAGAGGAACATCATTATTCCCTTCCATCTCCATCACAATAAAATCCATTGGGAATACAAATTTGTCAACCTTCACTAGAACATCTTCAACCACTCCATATGGATATTTAAGAGACCTGTCCGCCAATTGAAGAGCCATTCTGGTTGGTTTAATTTCCAACCCCTGAATTGTTCTGCACATGGATAACGGCATTAAATTAATGCTAGCTCCCAAATCAATCAATGGTCTTCCAACTTTCACATCTCCTATGGTGCATGGAATAGTTAAGCTTCCTGAATCTTTAAGTTTAGGAGGTAGTTTCTGTATGATTGCACTACAGTTACCCTGTACATTGATAGTTTCCTTTTCAATGTACTTGTGTTTCTTTGTGAGGAGTTCCTTCAAAAACTTTGCATATTCTGGCATCTGTTGCAATGCTTCAGAGAATGGTATAGTGATCTCCAGCTTCTTAAACAACTCCATGAATCTTTCCAACTGCTTTTCTTTCTCCTTCCTCGAATAACTCTTTGGATAAGGAAGTGGCTTTTCATACTCTTTTTCTTTTTGTCTCTCCTCTCTCTCTTGTTCTTTTTTCTTTTTCTCTCTCTCAACTCTTTTTTTCCACTCACATGTTTCTTTTTCACTCTCACTCTCATTTTCTTTCTCTTCTCTTTCTTTTTTTCTCTCTTCTAACACTCTACCACTTCTGGTCACAACAGTTTTACACTCCTTTCTGAGATTATCATGTTTCATCTTGTCAACTATTCTCTTAACATAAACCTCCATATTTTTAAATGCATCATCCACATTCTGACAATAAGACGCATTTGTCTTCAAGAATCTTTGGAAAGTCTCTTCAAGTTTTGTTGTTTTCTCAACTGGAGTAGATTGCATTTGCCATTTTTGTTGTTGCACTTGAACCATTGAGACCTATTGTATTTCCTGTGTTATTTGAGAAAGCTTCATAATTACCTCTTCAAGCTGTTGAGATATAATTCTATTTTGAATAAGCAAAGCATCATTTGATTGTAACAACTCCTTCTAACTAAGATATCCTCTTTCAATGTTGAGTTCGTTGTCACGAGTAGCCATATTTTCAATAATTTCAGTTGCTTCCTCTGGAGTTTTCCATTTAATGTTTCCTCCTGCTGAGGCATGAAGCATCATCTTAGTTTGTGAACCAAGACCTCCAAGGAAGGTTAGGACTACTTCTTCTTCTTTGAAACCATGCATGGGCGTTTTTCGTAACAGGCTTTTATATCTGTCCCATGCATGCCCCAGTGATTCTTCCATGCCCTGCTTAAATGAAGAAATCTCTTGCTTGCCTTTTATCCTCTTAGATTGTGGAAAGTACTTGTTTAAAAATTTTTTGACCACTACTTCCCACTCTGTGAAACTTTCTTCTGGGAAAGAATTCAACCAAAGCTTAGCATTGCCTCCCAATGAGAAAGGAAACAAGCTAAGTTTGATAGCTTCGTCTGACACCCCATTAATTTTGACTGTGTTGCAAATCTCATTGAAGGTAGTGAGGTGCTCATATGGGCTTTCATGAGATAACCCATTGAATTGGTTGCTTTTTACCAGTTGGATCAGTGCTGGTTTGACCTCCATGTTAGCTGCATTGACTCTAGGTCTAGCTATACTGTTAAAGTGCTGAGGTCCAGCTATATTGGTGTAATCAGCAAGAGTTTTTCTAACATTATTGTTCTCCATATTTTCTGTGCTATTGTCAGAACCTTGTGGTGATGGTTGCAACAGAGTTTCCGGAGGAGGGAAAAGTTCTCTAGATGTTCAGATTCTTCTCCTCCGTCTACTCTCGTCTAAACCTTCAAGCAGAGGTTCTGTTGTTTTCTTGCTCCTAGTTCGAATTGCCTCCTGCATACACAAGAACACAAAACCCTAGAATATTTGGTTAGCACAAAAAGATATAGGAGAAGATAAAAATAGAAAACAGAAAAATACAAATAAAAACAGAAAATAAAATAAAATAAAATAAAATAAAATAAAATCTAATCTAATCAAATAAAATAAAATCAAATCAAATAAAAACCGAAAAATAAAAAACAGAAAATAAAAACAGAAATTCAAAATTAAAGTCAAAGATAATCAATAATCACACAAATTAACCAGTTAAACCACGAGTCCCCGGCAACGGCGCCAAAAACTTGATGGACAAATTTATGATCACCAAAACATGATGTCAGAAACTTGTTTTACAATCGGCAAGTATGACCGAATCGTTCAAGTAATAAACTTGGTAAGACCAAGTACCGTTCTTCCCAAAGGACTCACGGCCTAGTTTAGTTGTGTGGTTTGTTGATTAACTAAGACTTAAGGACGAAATATTTGGATTTTTATATGCAAAAGACGAAAATAAACATGTATGCATGAGGTTTTGATCAATGGCAAAAGCAAAAGATAAACACTTTCAATGAAATATATGTATGAATATGTTGTTGGGGGTCAATTTCATCTTATCCACTCTCATATATTTTAGGAATTCAACATTCAAATCATCATTGTTAATGTCACTCTCTAAAGTACCTTTCAAGAAGGCTTCTCCCTAATTACGAGTTCATACAATTCCTAGCATTCCTAATAATTAGTTCATCAAGTGCAGGAGCTTAACGACAACCAATATAATATTGGGAGAGATTCCCCAGATCTAGACTTCCCCGTACGTGCCCGTATCGACAAAACCAATAATCATGCATCGAATGAGTTAAACAACGCAAGCATTAAGCAAAGAGGAAAAACCCTAACTAATGATGAAAGAAAGCATAGGTCTTAAATATAAGATGTAAAAACAAATTCCATATATGAGAGCTTCAAAAGATTACATTGATTCCCCAACAAGCATACAAGGTTTAGTTCACCATATTCATGGTGAACCTAGATGAATAACAATGAAAGAATTAAAGATAAAACCCTAGAAAGGTGAAGAGGAAGCTTGAGCATCCAAGATCCTCCTTCAAAGGGGTGGAAGAGAGAGTGTTTGCTTCGTTTCTGCCAAAGATACCTAACCCTAGGAAACCCTAAAGCTTATATATTATTCGTAAATTACAGAAAATTAGGTCCAAGCCCATAAAAGTGCCGCTCAGCGGTAAAGTAGCGCTCAGCGGTAAGTGCGTCTCGTTTCTTCCCCTCAGCGGCCATTTTGCCCCTCAGCGGATCTCCCGTAAGCTCCTGATTGCCGCTCAGCGGTAAACTGCCGCTGAGCGGTGACTTCGGCTTCTCCTTTTGCACTTTTTGATGTCTTTTCTGATTTCATCTCTCTCCTTCTTCACTTCTTTCACCAAATTCACCTTAAAACCTGCACAAAAACACTGAAATCAAGCATAAACCTGTCCAGCTCTCTTATTTCTGAAAATATGAAGAAAATCATGATTTCAAGCTAGTTTCTAAGTATAAAGGTTGCTTTTAGTATCAATTTTAAGCATGAAAATAACAGTTTTTCAACTGTTATCAGTGGTCGGCGGCGTCCTGGGGAAACCAGGAAGACCATACTTCCTCGGTTCAAAGGAACCGAGTTCTAATCCTATATTGCCTCGGTTCACAACAACCGAGTCATAAAAATGCAGACTTTTACCCCGTCCATATATGCTTCGGGTCAAGAACCGGTGCCTATAGGCTAAAGTAACCGGTGCCATTGCCTCTAAGTGTACTAGTGCAGTGCTTAAATGAATCAAATACCTTTTTTCATAAATAAATTAAGTGTGAAAAGTAAAAAATTATAATATATATATGTTACTCTCACTTCCAATAGTTTGATGTTGCTTAGGAGTTGATGTTTAAGATAATTTAAATCTTTCTTCTACCTTATGAGACGTCTTTTAATAACAAAACTGTAACGGAACTTCAATCTCCAAGATGGATAATATCTTAAATGTATGATGACTACCTTAAACCTCAACTCTTAATCTATGTAGGACTATTGAAAATAATAAGACATTAGTGCAGAATTGGCCTTTAACGTCACCCCGCAGACGTCGGACCTCAAAATAACCAACGTAAATTATTGACCGGTGACATTTTCGTAAATAAGTTGGGCATATAGACGTCAGTTAGGGGGGTCCCCGATGTCTATAATATTATAGACGTTGGTGCCCCTCATAACAAAGGTTTATATGTCTGATAGGTAGATGAAAAGTTCTTTTTTTCCGCCATATAGATGTCTGATCCCGCCATCCCAATGTCTATACACGATTATCGACGTCGGCCCCCCTGTCACAGATGTCTATATGTCTGACAGGTAGGTGAAAAGTTGTTTTTTCCGCCATATAGACATCTGATCCCACCATCCGACGTCTAAATGGCCTGATAGGGTAGGTGAAAAGTTGTTTTGGACGTCGGCTCCCCTTACGTCTGACGTCGATATACACCGCAAATATTAACTTTTAAATCGAATGGACGTCATATTAGTGAGGTCTCCGACGTCTTGTCGAGAATAGACGTCGGTGCCCCCTGTGCCCGATGTCTTGGTTCTTGTTAAATCAGAAATCGAACCCACGGTTACACGCACTACATCGTCTTCTTTCTCGCCTTTTCTCTCCGCGGCATTGCATTTCCAGGTGCGTTTTGTCTCTTTTGAACCGTTTAAACTTACTTTTACTCCGATTAAATTAGTCTCTGATGGATTATCTTCCATTTGAACCGATTAAAATGAGTTTTCATTGTGTTTTGGTGCAGTTTTTCTCGTGTCTTTGGGTAGCATAGTAGCACCTTCTCCCTTTTCTAGTTTCCTCGTATGGAAAGCTTACATCTTTTGGATGTCTTATAGCATTTCAAACCAAAACCGAACCTGGGTCCTTGCCTAGTTCTCATGTCACCGTATTCATTTTCATTGCCGATTGGAATGGAACTAGGCAAGGACCCAGATTCAATTTTCGGTTGAAATGCCATAAGAGATCTAAAAGACACAAGCTTTTCTTATGATTAAACTAGAAAAGGAAGAAGGTGCTACTACGCTACCTAAAGACATGAGTTGTAGTAGACATCGGTTAATGCCATGTCCGACGTCTATAGTGCCCCTAGACGTTGGTTTTGGTGTAATCCGACGTCTTTCGTCCCATTAACGTCACCCATAAAGATGTCGAATCAGGATCTGATGTTAAAAGTCCAAAATAACATACATCTAAAGCTCTTTCTACACTAGTGATAACATATATATTTATTGGTTTAAACCCTCGGAAGGTCCTCGTATTTGTAGGAGAATCTCAAGTGGGTCCTCTTATTGAAAATGAAAAAAATGTCATTTCTTTCAATATGAGATGTAAACTTGCCTACAATTACATTTCATCCCTTTTTATTTTATTCAAAATTGCACAGAAGTCCAGAATTTTCCTCTAATTACACTTTAGTCATCTCTTTTTTTCAAAACTGCATAGAAGCCGCCTTGAGTTGACCAAATTGGACAAGCTTTAAGCATTCAATTTCATGCTTTTAAATGAATAAAATTCTAACTTCAGCTGTACAAATAAACATTAGAACATCCAAAATAATTTATGCAACTAAAAATTACATTTTAAACATTTTTAATTCCCAAACCTAATTAATCCAATCATCATAAATTTACTTTAAATCAATCATTTAATCACAAGAATTTTATAAAAAATTTAAATTTTAAAACATAAATGAGAACATAAATATGCACTCATCATCTCTTATTGAAAACAGTATCAATTGGTTCCTAAATTTTGAAAAAAAATTGAGTGAATTACGTCTTTTCTATTAAGGGTTGACAAATGACAATAAGATGTGATGATAAAATGCATAGTAAATATGCTTGAGATGGATATTTTATTATCCGGAAATAATTAAATTATAACATGGAAGAGGAGTCTCCCAGATCCCTACCACCCTACCCTGCCCCTCCCTCACCGCCTTCCTCGTCATTCCCACCTTTCCGCCGTTCTTTCCTTCCCTTTTAGGAGCTCCATCACTGCCCCTGCCTCTATCATTCTCAAACAATTCTCAAACAATTCTCAAACAATTCTCAGTATGAGTAGAGAGATTAAATAATGTTGTGACAACATCCTTCAACTTCAGCCACTGTAACCACTTGCAAAGCAAAACCCCAAAAACGCGAACCATAAATCGCGCCTTCATCTTCCTTGCAAAACCGCAAGCTTCATCACACCATGGAACCTCAATCTACAAATAAAAGCAAACGTCCGCCACTGATTCGCAAAACCACCGCGAGCGCCGCCATGGAAACCCTTAAACCCAAATCGCAATGTTTCTCCTTATTCAACCTCTGATGGTGGGGTTTGTCCAGTGGGATGTCGTTACTTGACTCAATTATTCCACATTTTAAAAATATTATCGTGTCCAATTATATTCTTGCCCTACGGAGCTACATCTCATGCTTAATGCTATTGGCAAATCCTTTTAATCTCTGTATGGCCAGCAAGCATCTCAAACGCTTTGCTCTCTGTTTTACACATATGGTACACATAAATGGACTTCAGAAATTTAAAATTGTCAATCAACGATTATTTTGCAATCACTTTCCAAACAGCTTTAGGTTCCTCATGCCAGTTAATGAAAATGTTTAGATTTTACCGTCTCTAGTCAGTCCACGAATCAGTCATTATTGTGGAGAGGCATTCTTCCTGCACTTCACTGCCCTCGTCCTGCACCTCCAAAATATATTTTAATTCCAAAGTATATCCTTCAGCATAGTCAACAAGAATATTTTGAATTTTTAAAAGGCTGATTAATTTTGAAACTTGAACTCTGCCGCATCTCACCCTCAAACCCTACACCCCCTTCTAAATCACTCCTCCCTCCTCCGCCCTCCCTCCTCTCCCATTGTTCTCTCCGGTCTCCTCTACCCCTCTTTTCTCCTCCCTCTTGTGCCAAGTTGTTTGCGTTTCTCCTCCGTGCTTGATTTCTCACAAATTTCAGGTGCTTTCTCGCGTCCAGGTTAGTATTTTGATAAAATGTAGGTATTTGCTGTCATACAAATATATGCATGTGCTTTTTGAGTTCGCTAGGTGTTGGTGTTGGTCGCCGGAGAGTAGTTGCTTAAACGCCAGTGGTCGCAGACTTCCGCATTTGGAAGTGCGGAAAGTAGGGAAACTGCATATTGATATGCGGAGGTTTCCCAGGCGGCTCACACTAACCGCACATCCAAGTGCGTTAGTTGTCGCCGCATTTCGAATAGAGTTTAGGTTTGATTTCTAGGTTTTTTAAATTTTTTTTATTAGGTTAGTATATATTTATTTTATTAGGTTAGTATATATTTATTTTATTAGGTTTATTTTTTATTAGGTTAGTATATATTTATTTTATTAGGTTTATTTTTTATTAGGTTAGTATAATAAATTTAATTTTTTTGTTAGTTGATAAATAAAATGTTTTCTTAATATATTTTTATTTATTTTATTTGTTTGTTAAATTTTGTTGAATTTTTTATTTTTTAACATATTATTATTTTCGTAATATATTATTTATTATATATTTAATTTTATTTAATTTTTTATGAAATTGAAATTATTATTAAATTTGTTATTGAATTAAATAATAATTATCATTTGTAAATTTTGTTAAATATTATTTTGGATTATTTGTAATTATTTAATTATTATATATGTATTTTTTTGAAATTCGTAGCATAAGAAAAACGTGCACATATAAGAAACGCACTTCAAAGTATGACAGAAACATATAAAACGCACTTCGAAGTGCGACCACTAGGAAACGAACTTCGAAGTGCGGTTAGGAAACATTAATTGATTAATTAAGTTTTGACTTTTTGTTAAATGAAGGATAAAGAAGTAAAATTGGGGGTGTAGGATGAAGGTAGTGAGGTGTAGGAAGAATCACTCTATTGTGGAACCACTTGCTTGAAAACAGTTTTATCTTCTTTAGTTTAATCTTCTTCAAAGCCAAATGCCTTTTCTCTTGAAAAGGGTTATGATTTCAACACTCTCAACGCCATCCACTTCATTGTTTTTCTTTTCTTTTCAGCTGACACCCTTTACCACCCTTGGTTTTGTCTAAAACCAGCCAAAAGAACTGTACTCAACAAATGCATATCAAGGTAGATTATACTTGTCAGCCAGATAAAAAAGCTTGCTTTTTTTTCTTATGGTTATTTGGGGTTGTTTTTATTGAAGATGGTCTTATACTATGAGAGCCTCACACGGTTGTGTTTGTGGTATAACTCTGCCGCGATAGGTGTGATGCTGCACCATTTTCTTCCTTCGAGTTCTGCTTGTGCGTTTGCGTCTGCCAAGAAGAGGAAGTCAAATTTAGGAAAAATGTGTTTTTGATCAGGTGAATTAAATTTTTTTGAAAGTTAATTTAGATAACTAAGGTAAACAAACTTAATTGTATTATTTAATTAGAATCAGGAACATAGTTTAAAATTATCATTATAAGGTATAATTTAAAATTTCGAAATAATAAAATCATCCAACTCAATATTACCGCATAATTAAATTTTAACATTGTCTATGACACTTAATGAAAAATGCGTAATTAACTCAATTTTATAAAGTTTAGGATTCAATTGAGATACTTACAAATACGAGAATCTTACTAAGATTTAAACCTATATTTATTTAAACATTAAATTACATAATCACTCAACAGAAAATCATAGATAGATTAAACACGAAAATATTATTAAGATTCTGGAGGCTGATTAAAAACAATAGCAAAAAATAAAAATAAACAATTGATTGATTGAAAAAATGTGAAAGGCTGCTTAGGAATAATCAAATATGGGGATTGCTTTATGCACCCCTTTGGTTTCCTCAACACCCCATGGGGTGTCTAAAAGACAAAATTAATCTTAATAAAAAAATATCTAATTCTATTTGTTTCTCTTCACATTTCTTTTCACCGTTGTTCTCTCTAGTTCCCTAGACTCCCTTTCTCATTTCGAAAGACAACATTTCGAATTTTTCATTCACATGCCATTGTTCCTATTTAATTTTATTTTATAAGGAAAATCATGAGAGTGTGTAGTAACAATTAACAATCATGAGATTGAAACAAAATTTATTAACAATTAAAAATTAAAAAATATTGTGATTTAATGTAAATTTAAAATTGAAAAAATAATTTAATTTATTATTATTAACTTATTTAAAAAAATGAGGTAGGGGTACTTTTTATTTAATGTATTAAAACTTGAGAACTGTAATTTAGTGAGTGCGTAGTATTTAAATTTTTAGAGAAATAAAAGAAATAAGATTTTATTTCTAAAGAATTTGATATATATGAAAATATTAGAAAATTGAGTATTTTAACGAAATATAATTTTTCAAAAATTTAAATATATTATTTATACATAATATTTACATAAATAGATATAAATATTAGTTTATTTTGATAAAATAAAAATAATAATTTAAGTTGAGTAGATAATTGTAGTATAAACTTCATTAGATCTTCATACATTATTCATTGTAATTACATATAATATAAGTTCAACATAACATATGTTAATTCTCTAAGGTTAGATTTATATGCACAATGATTTCTTATGTGGTATGAAGTGATAATAACAACTTTCCTTAGTTGATCTTCTTATCATATATCTATCTCAATTATCATTCTTGATGATTTTTAGCTACCCTTGAAATTTTTGAATTAGGACAAAGTTGTGTGTAACACCCCGATTTAGGCGTTACAATTTATTTTCCACAAAATACATATGTAATTCGTCTTTAACAAATTTCAACACCCATAAAATATTAAGTTCTTTATTACAGCACAATTCTTCTGAAAATAAAATTCCACACAGTTCATAAACTTCTGAAATTTAAAATTTCTCACAGTTCGGAAATTCAAACACAGATTTATTTTAGAAATTCCCCATGTCTCCTTTTCCCCACAGATCTCTCATCTTCTAAGCGAGTCCAGAACCATCTGCTAATTCATCTGAAATAGTTTCTGCTCCCGTATAATATCACACATTATACGATCATTGCATTCACATACACAAACACAAACAATAGGGTGAGCTAACCAATTCAAGAAATATACATCATCCACAATCTTACTAACATCACAAGTGTAGCAATCAGTCAAATACATGCATCTCAAACATACTCAAAAACCAACTATTACACTGATACTTTATAATATTTCTCCAGTCAAAATCATCAGTCGATTCACTAGAGTCAATACAACATATTATTAATCTGCCTACTTACCAAAGCACAACAGTCAACAATCCTTCTGTCTACTTACCAAAGTAGTATAACCATGATATACTGATTACTTACCAAAGTAATCTAACAAGGTGATTTTTATTATCTACTTACCAAAGTAGCACAAACCAAGTTCTTCTGCCTACTTACCAAAGTAGCGCAGCAAGACAATACTGTCTACTTACCAAAGTAGCACAGTATAGTTAATCTGCCTACTTATCAAAGTAGCCCGATTTATATCATTCTTTTTATCTCTTCATTCATCATCTCATCCTGCCTACTTATCAAAGTAGCGCAAATCACCCTGCTTACTTACCAAAGTAACGCAGACCTAACATCTACTCGCCTACTTACCAAAGTAGCGCAAACCAACATCATTTACATTATTTCAACAAATTATTCATAATCAACCATAACCCATCCAAAACTAATCATACTCAACAAGCATAAGAGAACCGGTGAACTTTTCTCAATTCCCTTATGTATACTTACCAATGTAGTACAAATTAACCAAATTACATTTTCCTAACATATTATTCATAACCAATCACATGCCATCTCAACCACTAATCCCAAACCAATCATGCTCAACAAGCACATAATAACCAATCAACATATCTCAGTTTCAATTCTGCCTACTTACCAAAGTAGCACAAATTAACCAAATTACCTTTTTCAACATATTATTTATCGACGATCTGAACCAATCAAACTAATCAACAACATGTTTAGATCATATGGTAAACTTTTCAGTCCAATCCAATGGTTAATGAGGCGGAAATCATCAATTTTGTATAAATGATCCAAAACATAAATTAAACAGTATTGAGATCCCTGAGAAGGTACGAAATTAATATCTCTAAATCTGTAACTCCGATCTAAAATCCGAACGATCGAAGTATGCCACTATCTCTTAGGAACAACATACTAAAAGTTCAGATTAATCTAACGGTTATCTAAGTAGATATGGAGATTTTACCGAGGTAACTCAGAGACAGAAATTTAAGTGGTTCTCGGTTAAACTCAAAATGCGGAATGAATTCCTCTAAGCACAGACATCTAATTCCAAATCTGAACGGTCAAGATCACCTAATATGTCTTATGAACTACATACTAAATTTTGGGCTCAATCTAACGGTAAATGGAATATATATGAAATATTTACCATTATAACTTAAGAACAGAATTGCAGTGTTCATCAAATATTTCAAACTTTCGAAATTTCTTTCTCTAAACAGAGACCTTCAATTCCAAATCCGATCGGTCAAATTGTAATAATGTATTCTAAGAATCATATATCCAATTTTCAAGTTGATCTAACAGTCCCATAAGTCAGAATCTATACTTTACCAAGGGAACTCAGTAGTAGAACTGCAAGGGTAATTAATTCACTCAAACATGCAGGATATATATCTCCAAGTACAGACTACTAATTACAAATCCGAACGGTAAAAGTGTATTAATATGTCTTAGGGATCATATATCAAATTTTTAGGTTGATCTAACGGTCCAATAGGTCAGAATCTATATTATACCGAGACAACTCAGTAACAGAACTATAGGGGCAACTAATTTACTCAAACTTGCAGGATTTATTTCTCCAATTACAGACTTCTATTTTCAAATCCGAACGGTCAAAGTTTAGTAATAGGTCTTAGGATTCACATACTAAACTTTTAGCTAAATCCAACGGTGAAAACAATTAATAGAAATTTTTCACCACAGTAACTCGAAAATAAGAAATTATAATCATGAAACCCAAATTTTTCACAAGTCAATAGATAACTACCATTACCAAATTTTAACACATTCATACTCATATTCATGATCATAATCAAGAAAGGATTAGCTCCCCTACCTCTTCTCCTTGCAAGAAATTCTTCACTCTTGATACCTCTAGACCACCACCTTTGCTTGTTTTCACTTTCAATTTCAAGGAAAATTCTAACTTAAATCTCTCTTCTTCCAAGAGAGCAATTCTTCTCCTCCTTGCTAGACCAAGTCAGTCTCCACACTTAGAACACTTAGGATTTTCGTTCACCTCCCACCAAGGACCTCTCTACTCTCCCCCAAAACTCCAAATCTGATTTGGAATTAAAGAAGATGCCTTAGACAACAAAGGACCTATGCACTTGGTACTTAGCAATAATAAACAACCAATGAACCATCCTAAACCATTTTTTTTTCAGCCCTAAAACATGGTAGGAAAGTCTCCAAAGGTTCCAAAATGTTCTCCTAGTTCAGAACACAACCTACCCACTCCAAAAAAATCGCAACTTGTAAAAATGTACCTAAAATTAAGGTTGGACGCTAGCCCCTGGACAGCAACACTGTCACGTTTTCCCCAGCTCAGTTAGACACCTTCCCGAAGTCCAAAATATGCGTATGAGTAGTCAAATTGAAGCTCTTTGAGTCTAGTTTCCAATGAAACAAGAATCAACTCAATTGGAGTTCGGTAGAGAAAGTAATAAGCAAAACAGTCATCATAGGTCAAAACTGAACATACCTGAGCGTGATTAACGTTTCCGAGTTTTAATAATTTTACTGCAGCTAGCCCGGTAGTCCAAAAATTTATATTTATATGTCCAATTAAAGATATTTGAGTCTAGTTTCCAATAAAACAAGAATCAACTCAATTGATATTTTCTACAAAAAGTTATAATTAAAATAGTAAACCATGTCAAACCTGACAGCATTCCATTTTACATTATAACTTGAACTTTTTACAACTTGGTAAATTCTTGAGGTTCTAGGGTCTTACATTCTACCCCCCTTAAAAAAAATTTTCGTCCTCGAAAATTAAGATGTTACTCAAACAAATGAGGGTATTCTTTTATCATATAATCCTCTAGCTCCCATGTCATCTCTTGGGTTTCCTCGTTCCAAAGCACCTTCACTGTATGAATTTCCTTTCCCCGTAACTTCTTTGTTTGAACTTCTAACACCCTTACTGGCATCACTTCGATAGTAAGATCTTCACGCACTTGAATGTCATCTGTTTCCAAAACATGAGTCAGATCAGAGACATACTTCCTCAGTTGCGACACGTGGAACACATTATGCAAGTTCGCCAACTGTGGTGGTAACGCTACCTCATATGCTACTGGTCCAATCCTCCTAAGAATATCGTAAGGACCAAGAAACTTTGGTGACAACTTCCTTGATTTAATAGCCCTACCTATGCCGGTAATTGGTGTCACACGTAGAAACACATGATCTCCTTCGTTGAACTCAAGAGGTCTTCTTCTCTTGTCTGCATAAGATTTTTGTCGACTTTGTGTTGCACGCATCCGGTCTTGTATCAACTTGACTTTTTCTGTTGTTTGCTGCAATAACTCGGGACCTACTGAAATTGTTTCTCCATCCTGAAACCAGCACAAAGGTGTCCTGCACCTTCTCCCATACAATGCTTCATACGGTGCCATTCCAATGCTCGCATGAAAGCTGTTGTTGTATGTGAATTCCACCAAAGGCAAAACCTCACTCCAACCTCCCAAATGATCCAATACACACGTTCTCAGCAGATCTTCCAATGACTGAATAGTCCTTTCAGTTTGTCCATCTGTTTGAGGATGATATGCTGAACTCATTCTTAACTTTGAACCCAAAGCCTCTTGCAATTGCTGCCAGAACCTTGACGTAAACCTTGGATCCCGATCTGAAACAATGCTATTTGGTACACCATGCAATCTCACTATTTCCTGAATATACAACTCTGCCAACTTCTGCATTGACATTCTCAGGTTGATTGGCAAAAAGTGAGCACTTTTCGTCAATCGATCAACTATCACCCAAATGGAATCATGACCCTTCAATGATCTTGGTAAGTGAGTTACAAAGTCCATCGAGATGCTGTCCCATTTCCATTGGGGAATATCCAACTGTTGTAACATTCCACCTGGCCTTTGATGTTCTATCTTAGCCTTCTGACATACCAAACAAGAAGATACAAACTTTGCCACATCCTTTTTCATCCCACTCCACCAGAAAGATTCTTTCAAGTCTTTGTACATCTTAGTCATACCAGGATGTATGCTAAGACGACTCTTGTGTCCTTCTTCTAGAATCATCTTCTTCAACTCATCCTTTGCTGGAATGCAGACTCTATTCTTAAAACGAATAATACCATCTAATCCCAAACTGAAGTCTTTAGCTTGATCCGTTCCCAACAACTCCACTGTATCTTGTAGACTTGTGTCTTCCTTTTGTCCCAATTTGATCTCTTCCAAGAAATCATTTGTGATCTTTAAATGACAACACCAAAGGTGATCTTGGCTCAGCTGTAATCCCAAGTTCATATCTCTGAACTTTTCTATTAATTCAAACTCCTTCACCATCAAAGCTGACACATGCATTCGCTTCCTACTCAAAGCATCGGCTACAACATTTGCTTTCCCTGGATGGTACTGTAACTCAAAATCAAAATCCTTCAAGTACTCCATCCACCTTCTCTGCCTCATGTTCAACTCCTTCTGATCGAAGAGATACTTTAAACTCTTGTGATCACTAAAGATTTGAAAACGTGATCCGTAAAGATAGTGCCTCCAAGTCCTCAAAGCAAAAACCACAGCCGCTAATTCGATGTCGTGCGTTGGATAGTTCCTTTCATGCACCTTCAACTGTCTCAATGCATAAGCTACTGGTCGCTTCTCCTGCATCAATACACACCCGAGCCCATGGTATGAAGCATCACAAAACACTTCAAAAGCTTTAGAAGTATCAGGGACTGCTAATACTGGAGCACTTGTCAACCGTTTCTTCATCTCTTCAAAACTTGTTTCACACTTGTCGGTCCATAAGAAAGGTTGTTCTTTACGAGTCAACTGCGTCAAAGGACCCACTATCTTGGAGAAACCTTCGACGAACTTCCTGTAGTAACCAGCTAGGCCCACAAAACTTCTTACTTCTGACACCGTCTTTGGACGTTCCCACTTTAGCACTGCCTCCACCTTCGTTGGATCTACAGAAATTCCTTTGGCAGAAATCACGTGGCCAAGGAATTGTATTTCCTCCAACCAAAATTCACATTTAGATAATTTCCCAAACAATTGATGCTCCCTAAGAGTCTCCAACACAATCCTCAAATGTTCAGCATGTTCTTCACGATCCCTTGAATATATAAGAATGTCGTCTATGAACACAACAACAAATTTATCTAGCCACGGTCGAAATATTCGATTCATGTAATCCATGAATATAGCAGGAGCATTGGTCACTCCAAACGGCATCACCACATACTCGTAGTGACCGTAACGTGACCTGAAAGCCGTCTTCTGACTATCCTCTGATTTGACCAAGATCTGATGGTAACCAGACCTCAGGTCAATTTTTGAAAACACACCAGCTCCTCGCAACTGATCCAACAAGTCATCAATTCTTGGTAGTGGGTACTTATTCTTAATCGTCAACTTATTCAGCTGCCGGTAGTCGATGCACAACCTTGAACTACCATCTTTCTTCTTTACTAACAAGACTGGAGCTCCCCATGGTGACACACTCGGCCTGATAAACCTCTTCTTCAGTAGTTCCTCAATTTGTGTCTTCAGCTCTGCTAGCTCTGTCGGAGCCATCCTATACGGAGCCATAGACACTGGTCCAGCTCCTGGTACCAAGTCTATAGAGAACTCCACTTCCCTGCTTGGTGGCAACCCTGGTACTTCATCTGGAAAGACATCCTCGAACTCTTCCACTACTGGGATACCCATCGTCTGAACCTCAAAACTCTTCTTCTCTTGAGCTACCAGTACAAAACACATGGCCCCATCACTAACATCCTTTAGAACTTCTTTGGTTGAGATCAGTTCTAAACCATCCGAGTCTGGAAAAACCAATCGTTGTTGTCCACAGTCAAGAAGAACGTGATTGGCGGTCAACCAATCCATTCCCAGAATTACATCTAAGCCTTCGAGAGGTAAGGAAATCAAGTTCACTTTGAACTTGCGTCCGAAGACTACAATCGGGCATCCAACACAGATTGAACTGGTTGAGATCTGACCCGATGTTGGTGTCGAAACCACCAATTCATACCTTAGATTACTCACCGGTATACTGAAGTCTTTCAAACAAGTAGAAGAAACAAAGGAGTGCGTAGCTCCGGAATCAAACAATACATGCACACATTTACCAAACAAAAGGCATGTGTCAAGGATGAGATTACCTGGCTTTGCAGCCTCTTCACCGGTCAAAGCGAAAACTCTTCCAGCTATCTTGGGCTTCACGCCTGAAGAACTTGGTTGTTGTGGTGCATATGCTATCTTCTTCTCAGGACAAACATGAGCGAAATGTCCTGGCTTGTTACACACAAAGCACCTCTTCTCTTCAACCTTCACTCCAGAGAGCTTAGGACAATCCTTCTTGTAGTGCGCACCACCGCATTCAAAACATTTCACGGCTGTTCGCATAAGCGGTTGGGGTCGCTGATATGGCTTCTTCCATGGCTTTCCTCTAATAAACTTGTCCTTCTGAGTCTTGTCAACTCGGTTTCGGTTCATTTCCAGTAACTCCACCTTTTTTGTCTTCTCAACTAAGGCTGGAAACTTCTTGATTTCAAGAGGTACAATCATTCTCCTCAGGTCATACCTCAGACCCTGCTCAAATCTTTGACACTTCCACCCTTCCGTCATGTGCTGACTATAAAAACGGATAAGATACTCAAACCTGTCGATGTACTCTTGCACTGACATCCCACTTTGACGCAAGGCCAAGAACTCTTGCTCCCTTTCGATCTTGGCACTAGTCGGGAAGTACTTTTCCAAAAACTTGTCCTTGAAACTGTTCCAAGTAATAGCCTCTTCATCAGATTCCATCAGTCGCTTCATACCATCCCACCAGTACTCTGCTTCCTCTTTCAGTATGAAGGTTGCGTAATCTAGTTTTTCCTCATCTGTGCACTTGATCACATGAAAGATCTTCTCAATGTCCTTGATCCAAGCATCTGCTTTATCTGGCGTAGCTCTTCCATTGAACCTTGTTGGGTCGTGCCTCAAAAAGTCATTCAGCCTCGAATAAGTCCTCGGTTCCTGAGTGGTATGCTGCCTCTCCATTGCGTTGATCATCCGATCAACAGTCCGATTAAAATCATCAATTGGAGGTGTTTGACCAACATTGTTAGATCGACGTGCCATGTTCTACCATATACGTCAAAAGAAATTAATTTAAACACAAGTCAAAACAATGCATATCTCTACCTTTCAAACCAACCCTCTCCAAAAGAGCTACAAAATAATCACAACAAATCACAGAGTCACACAACAGAAGTTAACGAGCTCACTTCCCAAAAGCCCCAAAAGATTTTTGAAAACCATGGCTCTGATACCAAACAGTGTAACACCCCGATTTAGGCGTTACAATTTATTTTCCACAAAATACATATGTAATTCGTCTTTAACAAATTTCAACACCCATAAAATATTAAGTTCTTTATTACAGCACAATTCTTCTGAAAATAAAATTCCACACAGTTCATAAACTTCTGAAATTTAAAATTTCTCACAGTTCGGAAATTCAAACACAGATTTATTTTAGAAATTCCCCATGTCTCCTTTTCCCCACAGATCTCTCATCTTCTAAGCGAGTCCAGAACCATCTGCTAATTCATCTGAAATAGTTTCTGCTCCCGTATAATATCACACATTATACGATCATTGCATTCACATACACAAACACAAACAATAGGGTGAGCTAACCAATTCAAGAAATATACATCATCCACAATCTTACTAACATCACAAGTGTAGCAATCAGTCAAATACATGCATCTCAAACATACTCAAAAACCAACTATTACACTGATACTTTATAATATTTCTCCAGTCAAAATCATCAGTCGATTCACTAGAGTCAATACAACATATTATTAATCTGCCTACTTACCAAAGCACAACAGTCAACAATCCTTCTGTCTACTTACCAAAGTAGTATAACCATGATATACTGATTACTTACCAAAGTAATCTAACAAGGTGATTTTTATTATCTACTTACCAAAGTAGCACAAACCAAGTTCTTCTGCCTACTTACCAAAGTAGCGCAGCAAGACAATACTGTCTACTTACCAAAGTAGCACAGTATAGTTAATCTGCCTACTTATCAAAGTAGCCCGATTTATATCATTCTTTTTATCTCTTCATTCATCATCTCATCCTGCCTACTTATCAAAGTAGCGCAAATCACCCTGCTTACTTACCAAAGTAACGCAGACCTAACATCTACTCGCCTACTTACCAAAGTAGCGCAAACCAACATCATTTACATTATTTCAACAAATTATTCATAATCAACCATAACCCATCCAAAACTAATCATACTCAACAAGCATAAGAGAACCGGTGAACTTTTCTCAATTCCCTTATGTATACTTACCAATGTAGTACAAATTAACCAAATTACATTTTCCTAACATATTATTCATAACCAATCACATGCCATCTCAACCACTAATCCCAAACCAATCATGCTCAACAAGCACATAATAACCAATCAACATATCTCAGTTTCAATTCTGCCTACTTACCAAAGTAGCACAAATTAACCAAATTACCTTTTTCAACATATTATTTATCGACGATCTGAACCAATCAAACTAATCAACAACATGTTTAGATCATATGGTAAACTTTTTAGTCCAATCCAATGGTTAATGAGGCGGAAATCATCAATTTTGTATAAATGATCCAAAACATAAATTAAACAGTATTGAGATCCCTGAGAAGGTACGAAATTAATATCTCTAAATCTGTAACTCCGATCTAAAATCCGAACGATCGAAGTATGCCACTATCTCTTAGGAACAACATACTAAAAGTTCAGATTAATCTAACGGTTATCTAAGTAGATATGGAGATTTTACCGAGGTAACTCAGAGACAGAAATTTAAGTGGTTCTCGGTTAAACTCAAAATGCGGAATGAATTCCTCTAAGCACAGACATCTAATTCCAAATCTGAACGGTCAAGATCACCTAATATGTCTTATGAACTACATACTAAATTTTGGGCTCAATCTAACGGTAAATGGAATATATATGAAATATTTACCATTATAACTTAAGAACAGAATTGCAGTGTTCATCAAATATTTCAAACTTTCGAAATTTCTTTCTCTAAACAGAGACCTTCAATTCCAAATCCGATCGGTCAAATTGTAATAATGTATTCTAAGAATCATATATCCAATTTTCAAGTTGATCTAACAGTCCCATAAGTCAGAATCTATACTTTACCAAGGGAACTCAGTAGTAGAACTGCAAGGGTAATTAATTCACTCAAACATGCAGGATATATATCTCCAAGTACAGACTACTAATTACAAATCCGAACGGTAAAAGTGTATTAATATGTCTTAGGGATCATATATCAAATTTTTAGGTTGATCTAACGGTCCAATAGGTCAGAATCTATATTATACCGAGACAACTCAGTAACAGAACTATAGGGGCAACTAATTTACTCAAACTTGCAGGATTTATTTCTCCAATTACAGACTTCTATTTTCAAATCCGAACGGTCAAAGTTTAGTAATAGGTCTTAGGATTCACATACTAAACTTTTAGCTAAATCCAACGGTGAAAACAATTAATAGAAATTTTTCACCACAGTAACTCGAAAATAAGAAATTATAATCATGAAACCCAAATTTTTCACAAGTCAATAGATAACTACCATTACCAAATTTTAACACATTCATACTCATATTCATGATCATAATCAAGAAAGGATTAGCTCCCCTACCTCTTCTCCTTGCAAGAAATTCTTCACTCTTGATACCTCTAGACCACCACCTTTGCTTGTTTTCACTTTCAATTTCAAGGAAAATTCTAACTTAAATCTCTCTTCTTCCAAGAGAGCAATTCTTCTCCTCCTTGCTAGACCAAGTCAGTCTCCACACTTAGAACACTTAGGATTTTCGTTCACCTCCCACCAAGGACCTCTCTACTCTCCCCCAAAACTCCAAATCTGATTTGGAATTAAAGAAGATGCCTTAGACAACAAAGGACCTATGCACTTGGTACTTAGCAATAATAAACAACCAATGAACCATCCTAAACCATTTTTTTTTCAGCCCTAAAACATGGTAGGAAAGTCTCCAAAGGTTCCAAAATGTTCTCCTAGTTCAGAACACAACCTACCCACTCCAAAAAAATCGCAACTTGTAAAAATGTACCTAAAATTAAGGTTGGACGCTAGCCCCTGGACAGCAACACTGTCACGTTTTCCCCAGCTCAGTTAGACACCTTCCCGAAGTCCAAAATATGCGTATGAGTAGTCAAATTGAAGCTCTTTGAGTCTAGTTTCCAATGAAACAAGAATCAACTCAATTGGAGTTCGGTAGAGAAAGTAATAAGCAAAACAGTCATCATAGGTCAAAACTGAACATACCTGAGCGTGATTAACGTTTCCGAGTTTTAATAATTTTACTGCAGCTAGCCCGGTAGTCCAAAAATTTATATTTATATGTCCAATTAAAGATATTTGAGTCTAGTTTCCAATAAAACAAGAATCAACTCAATTGATATTTTCTACAAAAAGTTATAATTAAAATAGTAAACCATGTCAAACCTGACAGCATTCCATTTTACATTATAACTTGAACTTTTTACAACTTGGTAAATTCTTGAGGTTCTAGGGTCTTACATTGTGGACCTTGGTGTGTTAGTGAATAATTTTTGTATTAAAACTTCACAAACAAATTGTCGTAGAATTTGATCACTACATTCAATCTACACACATAATTGATGTATATGTCGAAATCATAGAAGACATACAAAAATGTTGCAATCACATGAGAATATAGGAGATGAAAGTTCTAGAACTCTTCATAATCACATTAGCCTTCATCTGTCTAATGACAAATTTTTTAACAGATCAAGTTTTTTGGATTTACCATTTTTTCTACCAAAAATCTTATGTTGCTTCTATGAAATTTAAGCACTTTGTGAGTGTTTGATTTTACAAAAACAACATCTAGGATCATTGCTACATCTAAACAACATGGTCAATATTGGTCGTTGAAGTGATTTGTTTCATCTCTTATTAAAGAATTTATTACATCTTGTATATGTGACCATGACCATGGAAGAGATTGACAAATTCTTTGTTTTCTTAATGATTGGATTGATTGATTATGCTAAGTTTATAGTTTTCGTCTACCTTATAATCATACATAATTGCTCATTTGTATTTTGGAATTTCATTAATCCTGTTTGCTGCTTCTAGTTTGGCTTAGTTGTAGTGGTAGTTATATGCATAGAGAAAATGTTGTTTTCAAAACAAAAATACCCATATATATTGAAAGGTTATTTTTTAAAATTGTATTTTTAAATCTTTTAATAAAATTTTGTACAGTGTCGAATGTAATATATATGGATACAGTTACTCCAACTTCATCCACTTTTTATAAACGAAAACGATTCAGCCTCGTTAGGACACATAAACTCAAACTCATGATATATGCATTAAACATTTAATTAAGCTGTATATTAGATTACGTTTTTTATGTACCTAACTTCTTTTTTTGCATAAATGGTATCATTGTGCATAGAGAAAAAAATATATATTAAGAATTCATGTTTCCAATATTTTTAAATAATTCCTTTCAGCCTTGTGGAGATCAGGTTCAACTTCTCAAGACACTCTTTTTAAATCGAAAGAGCAATGTTCCGTTCTGTTAAAAACCACTCCTAATTTTTGTTGAGATTTTCTAATGAAAACAATTAAAAAGAAATGATTTCAAACAACTTGAACCTTATCACATTTACCCATTATTATTATAGTTACGTTCTAATATTAAAAAAAAATTATGTTAAAAATTTAGAGTTGAGCTAAATATTCCTTATATTTGATCCATGACCATTTCACAACTTTTTTTTAAAATGTAATAAAAAAAATCTACAAAGAGCGTATTTGAAAAGAAAAAGAGAACTTATACAAGTAAACATTTTCAAACACCTTTATTGTTTTTTTTTATATATTTAAGAAAATGGTTCATTCTATAATTAGAATATGGGGTCCTAAATAGCTTAATGAAGTCTCCATCAACCTTGAAAGAGTTCTACATCACAAAGGAAAACGAAGTTTTGCCAAACTTTTACTTTGTCACACCCAATTAATCAACCCTGAATTTTAGGCAATCATATAACACCCAATCATTGCTGAAAAATGCATCATTCTTTAATTAAAGCTATGTTTTCAATTCTTTTCCAATGGAATTTTTTGTGACAACATTAAAAATTGCATTTTTCAAATGCTCAATCATCACAACCCACATGGCCAACAAGGGAGAATAAAGTAATGAGATTAGTTAGTCCACATCAAAATTATCAATGTTCATAGTATTATATATAATTGGAAGGACCACTTAATCAAGAAAACTAAGTCACTAAACCAGCTCAACATGCATCACACTCACCATTTTGCTAAATTATCCAACTCTTTTTAAATACCTAAACTCCAAATAAACTATAAAAGATTAATCAATGGAAATCCTTGCAGAAATAATTATATAGAAACCTTTCTATAGTATAGTATAGGTCTTTCTTTTGATGTTAAAACATATAAAATCTAACATGTAATAATAATTAAGGTTACCCCACAAAGTAAATACAACATCATTTTTTAATCGAGATAACAAGTTGTTTTTATGATGAAGACATCAATATTTATTTGAAGAATGATATCAGATATTCTAGTAAATGTTGTTAGGTTTGTAAGTTAACCTTTATCAAATTATTCATAAAGACATAGTTTCATAATTAAAATGTATAACTTTGACTTAAAAATTATATTGAAGAATTTATATTTAATAAAAATATATTCAATTTTTATTATATAAATAAAAAATAATCTTTATTTTGCTAATATTGTACAGGATTGGGTTAAACATAAAGTTATATCACAAGATAATTACTTTAAAAAGGTTTATATAAATTTCAAATTATTACCAACTTATTATTTTATTAATTTTAAATTAAATTTTGATTTGAATATTTTGTAATTAAAAAAGGCAAGATACATGTCTCACCTGTTATCAATTTTGCTAGTTTATATAAGAAGCATTCATCTTCAATATATTTAAAGTTATATGAGTGTAGGACCAAATATATTCATTGTTCAAACCCAATTATTTTACTTTAAAGAAAGACAATATAAAAAAAAACTATTTTGACAAGAAAAGAAGTAACTTTAAAAAATTTGAAAGAAGAATTGTGGGCCTACAAACAGTTGGTGACAGCTGTATAGCACCAAGAAGCCCAATACAAACACTCTGTCCAACAACCCATACGGGCAACTTTGGCTGACCGAAAATCCAAAAATGAATTATCCAATAATTTTTACTTAACTTTTAACACATACCAATTTTCACAACTATATATATATATATATATATATATATATATATATATATATATATATATATATATATATAGTTTTTCTTTTATCATTGTGGAAACTATTTTTTAATACCGAATAAAAATGTGTGCATGGTGTAAATTAAATATTTTTTCTCTTAATCACCAACGATAAGTTATATAAATATTATATTTTTAATTTAAAATTTGAATAATCATGAATTAAATTAATGTTAAATTGAATACTTATTATTAGGTAAATAGTTATAAATTATACTCATGGAATTCGTGATTCACGTATAAATTAATGTTAAATTGAATACTTATTATTAGGTAAATAGTTATAAATTATACTCATGGAATTCGTGATTCACGTATATATATATATATATATATATATATATATATATATATATATATATATATATATATATATATATATATATATATATATATATATATATATATATATATATATATATAAGTGAAAATGTGATTTTTTTATAACAAAGTATCTTATGCATTAATATTAAAAAAATCATACAAATTCATTTATATTCCTTGTGAAATAGTGATGTTGTTGATGATACATCAATAGATAATAATATTTTATGTATAAGATAACTCTTTTACTTTAAAATATAAATTTTTGGATCAAATTATAATTTGTTTCATCTAATTTTTGCATTCCAATTGAACAAACTTATCTAATAAATTAAATACTTTAATTTTGAATATGTAGAAATAGTATTGCTAAAATCAATAACATCATCCACTTTAAAATTTAAAATTTTATCTTTTAAAAATAAAAAAATTACTTTTATCCCAGTTTCTAAATTCACCATACCATAAACCTAACCAAACATCAAATATTCTTGAAAAAAAAGTAACCTTATAATTGAATGAAATAATTTTACCAAACCTTCAAAAAGTAAAACATTTTTTTTCTCCATAACGCTTTCCTGTTGTCCTAATAGTAAACCTCCATCATGCATTCCAACATTTTCATTTCATAACATAAGTGGAAAGCCGCATCCTTGAAATCCCCGAAAATAAAATATATATAAAAAAAATTGTTCGGGCAGGCTGCCCGTTAAAAAACCAACGATTCACATTTGTTGTGTTGTTCATGAATCCACTATATAAAACAGCATACAGCAGCAGTGCTACCACCTCTCAGTCTTTCTCCCTTCTTCTCTTCTCTCAAACAAGAAAGTTGAACTTTCAGAAACAATGGAGGCATTGAAGATGAAGCTTTTCTTTATTGCCATGGCCATGTTGATCATGGCAGCCTCAGCTGCAGATTCACCCGCTCCAAGTCCCACATCGGATGCCACCACCATGTTCGCCCCAACGGCAGTTGCTTCTCTTCTTCTTCTTGTTTTTGGGTTTCTGTTTTGAGTTGCTCCTTTATCATCATCATTCATATTCTTATGGCACCACGTTTTTCTGCCATTGTACTGTTCTTATGTTTGGTTTTCTGCCCTTTAATTTGGATTTCATGATGTAATATATATTATTGTTATTTTTTTCTTCATCATCCTCCTTCCTTTGCTTACTTACCTTCACGCACTCAATTTTCCTTTTAATGGAATTAATTCCAACACTTGACTAAATTTTTTTTAATTTAATCTATAATAATGAATTGATTTTTTTTCTTATTTTAAAAACTTGTGAAAGTGTTTGAGAACTAAATGAAACAAATCAATTTAATTATTTTAATTAAACATAACTTCTTTTAAATTTAGATTTAAGAACTAACGAAATATATTACTTTATTATTTGATACCTAACAAGTAATAGTCTAATTCAATCTTATAATATTAAATGTCCAATTGATATTGTACATTCATGCGCGTAAGAATTAAAATGATATAAAAGTCTAAAATTTCGATTATTATAAACTTTTATGTCACAATAACATATTAAGGTAATAGGTTTAATTGGTTTAATAAAATGAAATTTATACCCGTTATATATTATAATTTGATGAATCTACGGTAGCTGAAGAATGATTCAAAGATGTGACAACAATTATTAAATTTTGTATATGAAGTACAAACATCTTTGTCAGTATATTGCACTTCTTATTTAATGTTCATTGCATTTAATCAAAAGAAAAATTACTTTTCCTATTTATTGTGTTATTTTTAGTTAACTTGTTTATTTTGACAACCATCTATTTTTTATTTATTATTTTATCATGTTGTGGAAAGTTTTTCTATGTCAAAATCATATATAAAAAATCGCTTATTTGAAAATGAAAAAGGAGAGAGATAACATTGAAAAAAAAAAACTAGTTTGGAAAAGCTCATTCCGACATGTATTTTTCCTATTTTCAAAAAGTTTATTCTTGAAAGTTCATTCCATAAACTCATTCAGAAATGTATCCCATATGTTCTAGAAAGCTTGTTTTAAAAATTCCCTTATAAAAACTCATTTCAAAATGTAGTTTGTGTGTTTTTAAAATTTTGTATAAAAAACCTTACTCCAAAATTCATGTTCTGAAAATTTTGAAAAACCTGTTTCAAAGGATTGTTAGACAAGGTAATTTAGAAATCACTTTTACAAAAAGTAAAATAACGATTATAAAAGTTATTGGTGTGCACATAGAAATTATGGGGGTATAAAAAGAAAAAAGTCCCATGTCAATTAAGTGGGTTAGTTTTCTTAAAGCAAAGAAAATGAAGATTTTAGGGACATGGTACTGTTTCTAGGTTTAATTCCCTATCCATTCCATTTACATTAATAACATGAGAGAGATACAATGTACGTAGTTTGTTTTGTGGGAACATTTTTTAGTATAATACCATAATTAAATAAATTTAATAGTTATTTAAAAAACAATTAACATATATTTATGTAAATAAAAGAAATATAATAAATATTATAATGAACATATAAATAGATATACTAATTATGTTTATGATCATAAATAAATTTTTAAATTGACAAGAAAATTTTAGAAATAAAATATTGATAATTAATTTAAAATAATTATTAAACGAATAATTTCATGTTATAAATTTGTTTATAAAAGTTAATAGCGGCTAATAATGTATAAAGTGAATAAGTTTTAAAATTGTAACAATAAGAAAATTGAAAATTAGCATGAAATAGTTATTTTAAATAGAATTTTTTTTTCGATCTCTTAATAATTTTATATAGTACTATTTAGAAAAAAGTGAATTAAAAAGTTAGAAAATTACATTTATTAAAAATATTTTAATATTTAGTTAAAGAGTAATTGAAATTTCATTAGTAGAATATATATCAAATTTTAAGGACATAAATATACGTGAAATGAAACTCATAGATATTTAGTCAAGGATGGATGACGAGGGGTCAAATTTTCTTATAAGTTATCAATATTTTTTCAATAAAAAATTTATGTAGTTTCGTTTTTATATAAACGACCCTGACTAGTATCTTTTTTCAGTTCATACTCCAATATAACATGTTGAAGGGTAGGCTATCTACAACATTGTAAAACCTCACATGTCTACCACTCAAAGGTTATTTATTTTCTATAATTGTTTGATTTTTTTCTCTCATAATTGGATATGTAAATTGTTTAAGTTTACTTCAAGGTGGATTAGACATATGTTTCGTATTGAAATAAAGATTCAATTATAGGTTATCCTAACACTTCAATAACTTCAATAACTATCTAAACTCATGAAAAGAATGATGTGTTATGTGTCAGACCTATAAAAATCCCAACTTAGTAGAGTATATGTGTAAGCTAAAGGGTGTCTGAAATTCAGAAAGTGGAAGATAGGTGTGTGATACAGATTGGATGATCAGTTTTGACGGTAAAAGTAAAAATTAAACTTTCAAATTTCGTGCCATTTTTCTGCATGCACTCATCTTCTTCAACCTTATGAACCTGACTTTTCTCCTCCTTCTCTCTAGATCTCCTCCACCTTCTCTCTAAGAAATTCTCATCTTTTCTTCTTTCGATCATCACTCAAGCACCGTTTGAACTCTCCTGGTGTCAAGGGCTTTCATTTAAACCGATCAAATTTTGGTCCTAAGCCGGTGAGTTACTTTCTCCTTAGAACGTTCGTTTTCTTTCACATGCAAACCCAGATTTCTGGTTGCATGAGTGGATCATCTTATTCTGAGTATTTCTGGTCTTCTGTTTGGTTTAGTTTCATAAAGCGTGACTGTAGAACTCTTAAGATTTCTGATAGTGGTGAGCTATATCTTGCATCATTGAGCACTCGGCTACATTAAAGGTAAGGGAAGCTTATATAATTTGATTAAGATTCTTATTTTGAATGGTTGCATGTTGATTGATTGCTGAATGAATATGAAGTATGGTTGTTACTGCATTGTTGGTTGTATGAGTATATGAATCTAAAAGATGAGAAACTAGAATGATATTGTGTTTGATATCTCAGAAAGTGGTTATTGAATGGTAAAGTATGAATGTTGGCAAAGCTTAGCTGGCGTTTATCCTGATATTCCGTGATTACTCATTCTCACATAGAGAGGAGTAAGTCATTGTGGGAATGACAGGAGGTCCTAGTCCATAAGGTTAACTTGGACGGAACGGATTAACCTCGGGTGGCAGCTGTTGAGGGTATCCCAGTTACTACATCACCCGGGTGTACGAACGTGGTAGCTACACAAAATTCATACAGTCTGGACAGTCAGTGTCAAGTGGTCGGTCTTTGCATGCCATGATGTATGAATTATGATTTGGTTGTTGTTTGATTTAAGCATGAAAATTGTATGTTTTATTGAATTAATTAAATTACATAAGCTTACCCTATTTATTGTCTTGTCTATGTTGTTCGTTCGGTTGTTTGTCCTGTTGCAATGATCATCTGTGTGGATGTGAGCAGAAGGAGAAAAGTTGTTGGAAGAAGCACTGGAAGAGGTGGAAGTGAAGACTGAACCTTAGGACCATTCGGTCAGTTGTTGGCCTCTTCTTTTGTAGGACCATTCGTTATAAGTTTATTTTGTAAACTGTTCGGTCTAGTTGTAGCCATTGTACAGTTTTAATTCCATGCTATTTTTTAAGGCTGTTCGGCCATAACTGTACATCCGATCCGTTGTAAGACTGTTCTGTAATATTATTAATATGTGATTATTCTCTTATATGGTTTTATACTGTATTTTTGGGATGTTACATTATGTGGTGTGAGTAACAGGAGATCTCAGTCTAGGAAATTTATCCTGTTCTAAGACGAGAAGACACTAACCTTGTGTGTAGTAGAGTGAAATTCATTAATAATAACTCTATAGAGCAGTAAAGGCCATTATAACTGCAAAACTTGTCAAAATATGATAACAATGCATGTATATAAATAATAAAGTGTTGTTTAGTCTTTACTTGAGACATGTTTGTTTTTATAAACGATTTGTATATAATTTTAACTTGTGTTATGCTATATAAAAACTCTTTTGTTAATTAACTTTGTTTTTTGGGTTTGTTTTTGTTAGATATATTATATCTTTTATCTTTATCTTTTATCTTTTAGTTAGTTTGTTATTATTTTCTTATTTTTATTTTGGGCTTAGCCCATATTTCTTCTATTATAAATAAAGAACCCTATGTGTATATTTAACACAAGGGAGATTAATCCCAAATATATTTTTCACTATATTCAACATGGTATTAGAGCAATAAGGTTTTTTGTTCGTTGGTCTTGCCCACTACAATCGTTGTCGCGGTTAGAGTTGTCGTCGCCGACGTTAGTGTCGTTGTCTCCATCGCCGACCACCTTGATTGGGCTTCTTTTGAGTTCTAGGTTTTGTACTCTCTTGCTTGTTCATGGCTTCTAACCCGTCCATATATGCTAACTATGTCAATGTGCATTTATCTGTTGATAAGTTAAATGATACTAATTATGCGACTTGGGCATCAGACATTAAACTTTGGCTTAAGAGTCAAGGGTATCTTGATCATATTACTCAAAATGTGACAACTATTGATTCCGCTGCAGTTACCCATGGGTTGAAAGTTGATGCTCATTTATGAATTGTTCTCAAGGGTACCCTTCATTCCTCTTTAAAACAAATTTTTCGTTCCTACAAAACATGTTTTGAAATCTGGGACACGCTAAATTATTATACACACCAGTGATACTCAACATCTTTATGGTCTTTGTCATGATCTTCTCAATGTTCTTGCTCCTCGGCGTCAGGACTCTATGACTGATTATATGGGTAAAATTCATGCTCTTTTTCATGAGTTTAATGAATTATTGCCTCCTACTTCTACTCCTGCCAAAGAAATAGAGCAACGGTCAAAGTTCTTCATGCTGCTAGCATTGTACGACCTTGCTATGAGTATTCTCATGTTCGTGATCAGATTTTGGGTTCACCTGTTGTTCCCACTTTGACTTCTACTTGTTCCACTCTTTTGCGTGTACCTAGTAGACCCATCAATGATACATATGTTTCCTCTACGTTGGCATCTCAACGTCATGACCACAATCACTCTCATAAATCAGGAAAAGGACGTCTCAAGTGTAACCATTATGGCAAGGTAGGCCACACGATTGACAGGTGTTATGCATTACATGGTCACCCTCCTAGATCTATTGCAATTGTTCAGACTACTTCTTCATTACAATCACCTACTGGGGATCCTCCTTCATCTGATATTAGTGATGACTCTGTTATTTTCAGTAAATTTCTCAAATGGTATAAGGATCAACAACCTTCTAGTTCCACTGCATCTGTAGCACACACAGGTACATCTTATTAGTTCATGTGCGTATACACCTCAACAAAATGGGGTGGCTGAGCGTAAAAATAGGCATCTTATTGAAACAACTCGTACTCTTTTAATTCATGGTAACATTCCTCAATATTTTTGGGGTGATGCTGTTCTTACTGCATGTTATCTCATTAATCGCATGCCCTCTTCTGTTTTAGAAAATAAAATACCTCATTCTATCTTATTTCCTCAAGAACCTCTTCACCCATTACCTCTAAAAGTTTTTGGGTCTACATGTTTTGTACATAATTTTGGTCCTGGTCTTGATAAGTTAGCTCCTCGATCACACAAATGTGGTTTTTTAGGCTTTACTAAATCAAAGAAAGGATACAAGTGTTTTTCTCCTTCTCTTGATTGTTACTTTATATCTGCAGATGTCACGTTCAATGAGTCTTCCTTTTATTTTAACGATCATTCTTCTTCTGATATGTCTCCTTCTAATATTATCAATATTCCTGTTGTTTGTGATCCTTCAATTGTGCCTAGTTCACCAGGTGTTTCTCAACAACCACCAAGTGACTCAATTGAAGTTCCAACTACCTTGTCTCCTCCGGCTCCGACAACTGAGTCTACCCTTCCAATTGCCCTTCGAAAAGATATACATTCTACCCGTAATCCCTCTCCACATTATCTTGCTTTAAGTTATCATAGATTGTCTTCACCTTTTTATACCTGCCTTTCTTCTATTTCTTCTGTGACAATTCCTAAATCTATTACTAATGCCTTAGCCCATCCTAGTTGGCGTCAGGCCATGCTAGATGAACTAAGTGTTCTTCAGCATAGTGGAACTTGGGAGCTTGTCCCATTACCGTATGGGAAATCTGTTGTTGGTTGCAGGTGGGTTTTTGCTATCAAAGTTGGTCCTGATGGAACTATTGATCGCCTCAAAGCTCGTCTTGTGGCTAAAGGTTACACTCAAATTTTTGGTTTGGATTGTGGTGATACTTTTTCTCCAATGGCAAAGATGGCATCTATTCGTTTATATATAGCCATGGCAGATCTTCAACAATGGCCTCTTTATCAATTGGATGTCAAAAATGCATTCCTTAACGGAGATTTGCAAGAAGAGATTTATATGGAGCAACCTCCAGGATTTGTTGCTCAGGGGAGTCTTCTAGGTTGGTATGTCGTCTTCGCAAATCCTTATATGGCCTAAAACAATCTCCTAGGGCCTGGTTTGGAAAATTTAGTAATGTTGTTCAACAATTTGGTATGACTCGGTGTGAGGCAGATCATTCAGTCTTTTACCGTCACTCAAGTGTTGGATCTGTCTACTTGGTAGTATATGTTGATGACATTGTTCTTACAGGCAGTGATAGTCATGGCATCTCTCAGATGAAGCAACATCTTTGTAACCATTTTCAGACCAAAGATCTTGGCAAACTTAGATATTTCTTGGGTATTGAGGTGGCACAATCCAATGATGGTATTGTCATATCTCAGAGGAAATATGCACTAGATATTTTGGAGGAAACTAGGTTGATGAATTCAAAACTTGCGGACACACCCATGGATCCTAATACTAAACTTCTACCAAAACAGGGGGAGCCTATGTCAAATCCCGAGAAATATAGAAGACTAGTTGGAAAATTGAATTATCTTACAATTACTCGTCCTGATATTTCCTTTGCAGTTAGTGTGGTAAGCCAATTCCTTAATTCCCCATGTGAAGATCATTGGAATGCAGTTATTCGTATATTAAAGTACATTAAAGGATCTCCTGGAAAAAGGGTTGTTATATGGTTCTAGTAACCATACAAGAGTGGTTTGTTATTCTGATGCTGATTGGGCAGGATCTACTTTTGATAGAAGATCTACATCCGGATATTGTGTCTCCATTGGTGGTAACTTGATCTCTTGGAAAAGCAAGAAACATAGTGTTGTGGCAAGATCTAGTGTAGAAGCAAAATATAGAGCTATGATTTCATCCACTTCTGAACTTGTTTGTCTTAAGCAATTGCTTAAAAAGTTACAATTTGGAGATGTCACGCAAATGACGCTTATATGTGACAATCAGGTTGCTCTTCATATTAGTTCTAATCCTGTCTTTCATGAGAGAACCAAACACATTGAAATTGATTGTCATTTCATTCGAGAGAAGATTGTATCTGGAGATATCAAGACTGAATTCGTCAATTCAAGTGATCAATTAACAAATATTTTCACTAAGTCTTTACGAGAATTGATTATATTTGTAGCAAGCTTGGTACATACGATTTGTATGCACCAGCTTGAGAGGGAGTGTTAGATATATTATATCTTTTATCTTTTTATCTCTTATCTTTTAGTTAGTTTGTTATTATTTTCTTATTTGTATTTTGGGCTTAGTCCATATTTCTTCTATTATAAATAGAGAACCCTATGTGTGTATTTAACACAAGGAAGATTAAATCCAAATATAATTTTTCACTATATTCAACCGTTTTCTTCTTTTACCGTGATTATTTTATTTGATGTTAGCATATGAGTAAGTGAAGGTTAATATGCCTTAGAAGAGCGATAATCTTGTTTTCTAATTCTGAGACTAGAATCTCTTAGTTTTGTATTATCCTTTTGAAAAATATTGTATTTTTTAAATTCTCTTTATAGTTCTCTTTGATATGTGTATGCACCTACTTTTATTTCACTATATCTTTTAGGATGACTATAATAAAATTGTCAATTATTTTTTTTTCTATTTGATTATCGATTATATATTATTTTATTTAATAGAGTTTTATAATAATTGATTATAAATGTTAAAAAATTTAACCAGACCAATAATTATAATATTCTAAACCCTGGATAAATAAATATAGTTTAGAATAAAAATAATAATAATACTTCATTTTTATGTTGTTAATAAAGTAACATTTGTATTTCCTCTATGATTTGTAATTTCACATGGATTAAAACTGGTATATAAGCATTATAACGATTTAATTAATTATACATTTAATATTACTTATTTATTTTTATTTCTGATAATATTTTATAAAAGTATAACTGTTTTCTTATTTTTTATAAGACAAATTATAATTTAGTGACAAACAATTTTAGTGATCCTTTAACAGATAATAAGTACTCAATTATTTTTTATATAAAACCAGTAATTTTTATATTTTAAAATCTTTATTTTTAATTTTTATAATTTATTTTAACATCAATCTAATTATTTTTGTTGTTGTTTTTATATGTACTACAAAACTTAAATAAATACTTTTTAATTAAATATAATAATAATAATTAAATAATATAAATTAATTTACGTTAATAGTTTTTATGAATATTTTGGAGTTAATATGTTAAAAATTATTTTAATTTCATCACTCAAAACTGAACAAATGTACAAGTCTAGTTGGATAAATGTTTTGACATTAGGTTAGTCTGGACAATTTTCTTTTTTCAAATATATATTTTTGGTAAAAGAATCAGCCATGAATCAATCCTATAAGTACCTGGTAAATTTTTTCTCCATATCACTTTATTCCAACATGTTCCTTTGAGGGGTGAAATAATCTATTTATCGTAAATTTTTCTTTTAGTTTATTTTTCCTTTCTTACATCATGCTCCTCCTATTGTTTTGGTTTTTGTTTTTGTTTTTCTTTATATTATTTAATTTTTTAAATCTATTAATGTTTGCGATGGTGGAGTTATTGATGAGGCGAGGGAGAGGGAGGGAGCGGAGACATTGGATTTCGGTGTGGTAGTGTTTACGGAGTTTTTTCATTTTGTGGCGGCACTGGATGACGGTTTTGGTAGTAGGGAAAGCGTTGGACACTAGGCAGTGACAACATCGATGACCTCTTGTCAGTGGGTGATATGGTTCTTCTAAGAAGACAATAGTCTCGAACAAGAACCCAAGACGTAGGGAATCCAGGTAAGAAGAAAGGAATTCGAACAAGAGAGTATAGATTTAAAAAGAGTGAGAATTATGATATTACGCATTGATTCCTTGACTTTACAGAATGCCATTGTTTTTATAGCAAAAGATTACAGAGCTTAGTTATTTTGTAAACTAACAGAATTACCTAACTATTAATAATATTCTATAACTCTTCGACCGTTCGGTAACCTTTAGACCTCTTCCACCGTTTGGTAGCCTGAGACCTCTTCCACCATTTGGTAGCCTGACGTCTTCCACCGTTCGATAGCCTATTCAATGATATCCTATAACAGTGGGTGACTTTGAGGTTGGTGCGGCCAAGGGAGGACCACTTGTCGCGGCAGGCATCGAAGACGACAGATGGAGGTGGAAGGAGGGGCGATGAGAGTGAGGGGGAGCGAGGCCGTCAAGCTTAGTGAAGTGATTGTTCATAAGAAGATAGAAATAGTCGCACGTTTTGGGGCTAGGAGGCTAACCCGACCCTACTTCATTCACAATCCATCTAGATGAGGTTTTAGGACCAATGGCTTTAAAAAAGCTTCCTAAAGTATGGACCAACAAAAATGGAGCTAAATATAAAAAGGACCAGGTCAGCCTTGGAGCTTAAAGAAAAACTGACAACTCTACTCAATTTTATGATCACTTTTACTTAACATGACCCTAAAGCCCTCAATTTGAAGCTTGGAGACAGAGTCCAAAATCGGAATTTAGTGACCATAAAAGTAAAAAAAAAATGTTTAATAGGTTCGGAGGTCCCTATATTTGCGGGTTCGTTTCAATTGGGTCCTTGATGACAAATTTATGAACACCGAAAAACGGCGCCACAAACTTGTTGAACAATCGGCAAGTGTGACCGAATCGTATCAAGTAATAAAACAAGGTAAGACCAAGTATCGTTTTCCCAAAGGACTCACGGCCTAGTTTAGCTATGTGATTTGTTGATTATTTAAGACTTAAGAACAAATTGATTGTAGGTTTAAATGCAACAGACAGTAATTAAATATGTATGCATGAATTTGATCAATGGAGAAAAACAGAATACAAACACTTCAATGAATTAGATGGATGAGTATGTTGTTGGGGTTATCAATTTCATCTTATCCACTCTCATATATTTTCAGGAATTCATCATTCTTATCATCAATGCTAATGCCACTCTCTAAATCACCTTGCAAGAAGGCTTATCCGTAATTACGAGTTCATACAATTCCTAGCATTCCTAGTAATTAGTTCTTAAAGTGCAGGAGCTTAAAGGCAACCAATATGCTATTGGGAAAATTCCCCGGATCTAGACTTCCCAGTATGTTCCCGTATCGACAAAATAAATAATCATGGCAATGAATGAGTTAAACAAAGCAAGCAATAAGCAAAGAGGAAAAACCCTAGCTAAAGATGAAAGAAAGCATATATCTTAATATAAGACATTAAATCAAATTCCATATATGAGAGTTTCACAAGACTACATTGATTCCCTAACAACAATAATAAAAGAATGAAAGATAAAACCCTAGAAAGAGGAGGAGGTAGCCTGAGCATCCAAGATCTTCCTTCAAGGGGTGGAAAAGAGAGTATTTGCTTCGTCTCTACCAAAGATACAAACCCTAGGAAGTCCTAAAGCTTATATAATATTCTAAAATTATAGAAAATTAGGCCCAAGCCCAAAAATAGTGTCGCTCAGCGATAAGTGCGTGAGTTATTTTTCTCCCCTCAGCGGCCTTTTCACCCCTCAGCGGATCCAACGTGACTGCCTGAGTGCCGCTCAGTGGTAAACTGCCGCTGAGCGGCAGTTGCGGCTTCTCCTTTTGCACCTTTTGATGTCTTTTCTGATTCCATCTCTGTCCTTCTTCACTTCTTTCACCAAATTCACCTTAAAACCTGCACAAAAACACTGAAATCAAGCATAAACCTGTCAAACTCTCTTATTTCTAAAAATATGACCAAAAGCATGATTTCAAGCTAATTTCTAAGTGTTAAAGGTTGCTTTTAGTATCAATTTTAAGCATGAAAATAACAGTTTTTCAACTATTATCACAACCCCAAACTTAGAACTTTGCTTGTCCTCAAGCAAACAAGATGTAACTCAATCTTCTACCAATCCTTATAATGGTTCACTCATTCAAAAATCCTCTTTTCAAGGTAAGTAAAACTTCAATCAAACTCATGACAAAGATTTTAATCAAGATGTACACATGCTTTGGTGTTCACAAAGTCACTTAATATCCAACAAATGCTATTTTTCATGAATGATCAATCAACTAAACATGGATGTTCATGTGCTCAATGAATATTTCCTCACTAGGTAAAGTGTTTCACTCAAACACAAGTGTATAAGAGGTAATCACTCTTTCACTCTACTATCACAATGTCACATGAATCGTCTTTGCCTTTCATTTAACCACAATCAAATAAATTCACAAGCATGCATCATCACAAGGACTTTTTCAATGGCTTATAATGTGGCTGGGCTAACAAGAAAATTGGTTTTTCTGGATCACAAAACCCTTGAGTTAAGAGAATCATATCAACACAATTATTCTTATTTTTCCCAACTTTCCTTTGCATTGAGCTTTGCTTTTTCTTTTCTTTTCTTTTCTTTCTCTTTCACATTCTTATTCTTAGCTCTTAGCTCAATGCTTTCAATTTCCCTTTCTATTTTCCAACAACCCCAAACTTGAACATTTATCAATACCATAAAATATTTTCTACTTAACTCAAGGTAAAGCTTTTCAACAAGGGTTTCCAAATCATGTTCAAGGCTAAGGGTTCAAAGGATAGAACACATAGTGTTCTCTTTTAGTGGCTAATCATGAAATTGGCTAATATAAGGGTTACCAACAAATGGCGTTGATCATATGATGCAAACAAGCAATTGATTCAATCATAGAAAACCTGGGCAAAATCATTCATGCTTTCAAAGTAATATTATTCAATCACAAAAACTCTGGAGCTCAAAACCTCACATATAAGCTCATTCACATTCCATATGTACACATCCTGCTTAGTATCATAATCACAATCATAACATCATGCATGTGTTCACAAAGCTTGTGAACCACCTGTATAAGCATATAATGTGCACATCTCAACATCAATCAATATCAAAGCATCATCAGGCATTACTTATCAAACAACAATCTTAAGCAAACCATCATAACAGACAAAATTTCCAATTGAGTACATCAAACCCTATTCTAAAAACAAAAGTGAATGATAAAACAAATCCTGCTCTAGTGCTTTGAAAAACTCATCCCCATCAATGATGCTCTCTCCCAACCCCAAACTTAGATGGAAAACTAGTGAGAAAGTGAGTGGAAGGGAGATTTTCTAAAGAGGAATGAAAGGAAAAATGTAGAGAACCTTTGGAAAAGTGTTTAGGAGTGTGTGTGTGTAGAGAATAATCTGAAAATAGAGGCCAAAGCGTAACTTAGGGTATAAAAATACCCTAATGGGCTCGGGTTCCGCTAAGGGGCAACCTAAGCCCATTCTGCGACACTACCGCTCAGCGGCACTTTTGTGAAGTGCTCTTCCTATTCCTAGCTTAACCTAGGTGCCTCCTACGCATGCCCCTTACTTGCTCCCTGTAATTAAGTTCTCAGAACACTTAAACATTCAATCCCTATCATGCAACTAAAACAGAATCAAAACAAACAATACAGATAAAATCAATCAACTGGGTTGCCTCCCAGGTAGCGCTTGTTTAACGTCACGAGCCTGAGCCAAAATCCTCCAGCACCCTTCAGTAGATGCAAATCTTTCTTACCAACACCCATCAGTAGGTGTATACAAACATAGTATCCTTCAGTAGATACTCTTCCGCCTAACATTCATCAGTAGATGTAAACCCTGTAACAAACTTATAACAAAAACAAAAATACCCAAAAGTTCAAAATTACATCACCAAACCAAAAATTAAAAGTTCTTAAATCACTGGGTTGCCTCCCAGCAAGCGCTCTTTTAACGTCACTAGCTTGACCCAATAAAGCTCATGTTCCATCTTCTTTTTCTTCTTTCTACTGAACTTCTTCAGAAATTTGATCAAACCAGGAACCTGTTGCAATGTCTCAATCATAGGAACTTTAATCTCCAATTTCTTGAAGATTTCTATGAAGCACTTAAATTTCTTTTCCTTCCTATGATACTTCTTTGGATGAGGAAGAGTTTTTTCATATGATTCTTTCTTTTTTTCTCTCGTCCTCTTTTTCTTTTCTCTCACTTTCTTTTTTTCTTTTCTTTTTTTACTCACTTTCTCAATCTTCACACATATTTTCTCTTCTTCTTTCTCTTCTCTCTCTTTTCTCTCTTCTTTTTCCAACTCAACTTTTTCAATATTTACATTCACTAGCACTTTACACTCTTCCCCGGGGTTAACCTCAGTATTAGCCCCACAATTCTTGGCAGGCCTTTCTTCCAACTGCTTAGTAATCTGACCCATTTGAATCTCCAAGTTTTTAATAGCAGCTTCAGTGCTCTATTGAGAAGATTCAGTTTTCTGTATGAATTGCTGAAGAGTTTCTTCCATCCTTATTGATCTTTCATTAAGTATAGAAATTTGTTGCCATAAGGTTGGTTGTTGCTGTTGCTTGTTAAATTGCCCTTCTTGTCCAGCTTGCCCACTTTGTCCGTGACCAATGCTTGGGTGTGCTTTCCACCCTCGATTGAAATTCCCCTGACAGTATGGAAATTGATTGGCCATGAAGTTAACATCCTCTAAAGGTTCCACTGGAAAGGCGCATTGACCATTTATATGGTCACCACCACATAATTCACACATCTGTGGTTGAACCTGTGCAACAGTCTTTAACTCTCTTGGCAGTTGTGCAAGTATCTTTGTGAGATTCTCCAATTGTTGAGTTAGTATCTTGTTCTGAGCTAGCAAGGCATCATTGGATTTCAACTGTAGAACTCCTTTTTGTTGAATAGGAGCTCCTCCTTCACTGTTCAGCTTATTGTCATTAGTAGCCATGTTTTCAATTATTTCAGTTGCTTCCTCAGGAGTCTTCCATTTAATATTGCCTCCAGCTGAGGCATCTAGCATCAGCTTAGTTTGTGAACCAAGACCTCCAAGGAAGATTAGGACTACTTCTACTTCATCAAATCCATGTGTGGAAGTCTTTCTTAATAGGCTTTTGTACCTGTCTCATGCATGACCTAGTGATTCCTCCATGCCTTGCTTGAAAGAAGAGATCTCTTGCTTTCCTTTGTTTACCTTGGATTGTGGGAAGTATTTGTTCAAGAACTTTGTCACCACAGCTTCCCACTCTGTAAAGCTCCCTTCTGGAAAAGAGTTCAACCACAGCTTAGCGTTGCCTCCTAATGAGAATGGAAACAGGATAAGTTTGATTGCTTCGTCAGGCACCCCATTTATCTTCACTGTATTGCAAATTTCATTAAAGGTTGTGAGGTGCTCATATGGGCTTTCATGAGACAACCCATTAAATTGATTACTCTTAACCAGCTGGATCAACGCTGGTTTCACCTCCATGTTGGCTGCATAGACCCTCGGTCTTGCTATGCTGTTAAAATGTTGAGGGCCAACCACATTGGTGTAATCTGCAAGAGTCCGTCTAACATTATTATTCTCCATCTCCTCAATGCTATGGTGAGAACCTTGCGGTGAAGGTTGTAAAAGATCTTCCGGAGGAGGGAAAAGTTCTGCAGATGTACGGATTCTTCTCCTCCGTCTTTCTCGTCTAAGCCATCAAAAAGAGGTTCCGAGGTTTTCTTGCTCCTAGTTCGGATTGCTTCCTGCATACACAAGAAAACAAATCCCTAGAAAAATTTGGTAGCACAAAAAGATATAAAAGAAGATATAAGATCAGAGATAAGAAGATAAAATAAAAACAGAAAATAGAAAAAATAAAAACAGAAAAATAAAATAAAATAAAATAAAATAAAATAAAAACAGAAAAAATAAAAAACAGAAATTCAAATTTCAAAATTCAAAAACAAGTCAAAGATAATCAATAATCACACAAATGAACTAGTTAAACCACGAGTCCCCGACAACGGCGCCAAGAACTTGATGACAAATTTGTGAACACCGAAAAATGACGCCACAAACTTGTTGAACAATCGGCAAGTGTGACCGAATCGTATCAAGTAATAAAACAAGGTAAGACCAAGTATCGTTTTCCCAAAGGACTCACGGCCTAGTTTAGCTATGTGATTTGTTGATTATTTAAGACTTAAGAACAAATTGATTGTAGGTTTAAATGCAACAGACAGTAATTAAATATGTATGCATGAATTTGATCAATGGAGAAAAACATAATACAAACACTTCAATGAATTAGATGGATGAGTATGTTGTTGGGGTTATCAATTTCATCTTATCCACTCTCATATATTTTTAGGAATTCATCATTCTTATCATCAATGCTAATGCCACTCTCTAAATCACCTTGCAAGAAGGTCTATCCGTAATTACGAGTTCATACAATTCCTAGCATTCCTAGTAATTAGTTCTTAAAGTGCAGGAGCTTAAAGGCAACCAATATGCTATTGGGAGAAATTCCCCGGATCTAGACTTCCCCGTACGTTCCCGTATCAACAAAATCAATAATCATGGCAATGAATGAGTTAAACAAAGCAAGCAATAAGCAAAGAGGAAAAACCCTAGCTAAAGATGAAAGAAAGCATATATCTTAATATAAGACATTAAATCAAATTCCATATATGAGAGTTTCACAAGACTACATTGATTCCCTAACAACAATACAAGGTTTAGTTCACCATATTCATGGTGAAACTATATGAACCATAATGAAAGAATGAAAGATAAAACCCTAGATGAACAATACAAGGTTTAGTTCACCATATATTAATTGTTAAATATTAATTGTTTAACATAATTTAATATGTTTAATAATTTCTCTACCCAGATTCCTCCCGAATATGGCACCTGGCATCACCTCCAGTACCTCGCCGTCTCCAGCAACGAGCTCACGGGAAACATCCCTCCGGAGCTTGGAAACCTCCCCACGCTTCACAAGCTCTACTGTGGAAACCTAACTCTTCCTCTTCCAAATCCCTTTCTGACTTCAAACCTTCCTCACCTTCTTCTTCTTTTCCATTCTAATCATATTATTTTTATTTTTCTCAAACCACAGAACAGCAGTCGTCACCTAGTCCGCGGCGGGCGTCGCTTTCTCTTGGGAGGAGGTTGTCCAGTGGGCTCAAGGTATTGCCGGTTGTGGTGGACTCCGCCGCAAAGAAAAAGATGGCCACCATTGTCGCCGGGATCTCGAAGGTCTCCGATGCGCTGGTTGGGTCGAAGAGTGCGAGAAAGAAATGGGATGAGCAACCCCCGGCCACGCCGATTGAAATTGAACACAAAGAAATGGGTGGTTCTAATTTTGCAGAGAAATCCACCTTCACACATCTCAGCCGCTTCCTATGCCCCCACTACAAGAAAAACTCTGGAACCTTGAGCCCTTGCACCCTTTCTGGTTCCTCTCTTCGGCCTCCATACCTACACCACACAGAACAACAAAACCGCTCATCAAGCTTCAATTTTTCACCATACAGAAAAAGGGGGTTTGTGTTCTCGGAGTGCATGCAATGTTGACCACTCAAACCCTTCTCTGCACGAGAGAAAACGATTTTAATCAGCAATCAAAATTGAAACCAAAACCAAACCTGATTTTGACAATCTTGGAGCACAAATTGAAACCATAAACGTTAGTCAGTTTCAACAACGAGATTGGAGTTGAGTGTGGGAGGGTGAGAAGAAAGTTTCCCAAAGAGAGGAGAAGGTGAGGAAGAGGAAGGGGAAGTGGAGAAGGTGGTTTCCACACAACGAGATATTTCTAATGCCTATTGATACCAATTACAAATTAGAATCACAAAGAAACACAATTTGTAAAAGTTTAGAAACCACCTCTCTTGATACCACAAGAGATGAACCTACACCTCCTTTGAGTCTTCACAAAGGATGACCACCTCCTCCGAATACTTCACGAAGGATGATTCTCTTCCGAACACCTCCTTAGACACACCAAGGATGAACCGGCTATTTCCTCTGTCACCGTAGCAGCACTTCACCAGCTCCACAGACACGAGTTTCACAAGCCGAACAAGAACACACAAGTCTCAATGATTTCTGAGTACTAGAGCACAAGGGAAGAGTTGTTTTTGAGATCAACAGAGAGCCAATTTATAGACTCAGCCAAATACTCTTCCATTCTTCGAAAACGGGCCATCTAACGCATTTAATCGATTAACATAAGTATTAATCGATTAAAATGAGTACAACGGCTAGTTTTTCAAATCTGAAAACCCCAACGGTCAGTGTTAATCGATTATTCTCAAGATTAATCGATTAGCTAATCGATTATTATACACTTTAATCGATTATTCTAGTGGCGCTTGGGTTTTCAGGGCCAGCCACTGTTTTAATCGATTAATACTTGTTTTAATCGATTAATACAGTGCGATTTTGACTCTGGACATAAATTATATAATATAAAATTACATGGAATCAAAACCACTAAAAATCTAAGTCCTAGACACTAAACTACAATTATTACAAAAGCTTTCCATAGCAATACAAGTCTTCATAACATCTTGAATCTTGATTTCTCTTGACTTGATTTGGACATCATCAAAACTTCATCTTCATCATTTTGCTAACATTCTCCCCCTTTTTGATGATGATCAAAAACTCCTTTGATTTAAAGCTTTTAGTAATAATCTGGATAAAACACAACTAACGGAAGAAAAAGTGCATTGGTGAATAAGCACAAATAGCACAAATAGGCAAATAAGCTTTAAAAACGCAGCGATTCTAACAATTGGCATCAGAGCTTGCTTTGATAGTCATTCAAATGGCAGGATCACATCAAACCTTTGCAGAGGGTGCATCAATCAATAGACCCCCACTATTCACAGGTGAGAACTATGCATTCTGGAAGGTAAGAATGCAAATATTTATTGAATCTATTGATTGTGAAATTTGGGATGTTATTGCGTCTGGTTCTTCTGTTCCTACTAACAATATACAGGAACCAAAGCCCCGTGGTCAATGGACCATTGAAGAAAAGAAAAGATTTCAGAATGACGTGAAAGCTAGGAATATTATTGCATCAGCATTGACTGTTGATGAGTTCTACAGGGTTTCTGTCTGCAAAACTGCTCAAGAAATGTGGGACGTGCTCAGAGTGACACATGAAGGAACGGATGACGTAAAGAGGGCAAGAAAGAACTCCCTAATTCAAGAGTATGAAATGTTCCGGATGAAGCAAGGAGAAACAATTTCCGACGTTCAAAAACGCTTCACCAACATTGTCAATCATCTCATTGGACTAGGTAAGTCATTTGATACTGATGAATTAAACATTAAAATCTTGAAGTCTTTAGACAGGTCGTGGCAACCTAAGGTGACTGCAATCTCGGAGTCACAAAACCTCAACACCATGACTATGGCGGCATTATTTGGAAAGTTGAGAGAGCATGAACTTGACCTCGGAAGACTAGATGAAGAAGAAGCAAAAGCAAAAACTAAGAAAAAGAGTCTAGCCTTGAAATCTGAGGTGGAAAGGAGCAAGAGCAAAATGGAAGATGAAGATTCAGAAGATGAAGAAAATTTGAGACTCATGATAAAAAGGCTCAACAGGTTCATGAAATCAAAAGACAAAGGAAGATTAAAATTCGAAAAGAAAGAAAATCAAGGATCTTCCTCACAGTATAAATGTTATGGTTGCGGAGAAAGGGGGCACTTAAAAGCGGACTGCCCAAATCAAAAGAAGAATGAAGAAATAAAGAAAAAGAAAGCCTACATCGCATGGGACGATGACAACGAAACAATTTCCGATTTGAGCGAATCTGATGAAGAAGCAAACATCTGTTTAGTGGTGAACGACGACGCTGGAAGCCAAGTAAGTACATCTAGCGATTCTGATAATTATAGTCAAATTAGTGAAGATGAATTGCATGAAACTTATGCTGCTTTAATAGTAGAATCTGAAAAATTAGATAAAGCTCATAAGAAATTGAAAAAGGATTTCAAAAATTTAAAATTAAATTTTGAAAATATTTCTGAAGAAAATAAAAATTTGAAATCAGACTTTGAAAATATTTCTGAAGAAAATAAAAATTTAAAATTAAATTTTGAAAATATTTTTGAAGAAAATAAAGATTTGAAAAATAAAGTTTTATTTTTTAAAAAGGGTAAATTTACTAGTAGTGATGAATGTGCTTCTTGTGAAAATTTTAAGAAACTACTAGAACACACAACCTTAGGAGAATGTAGTAAAAATAACGAAAATAAGGTTGTTAAAAATAAGTATGTTCCTAAAATTAAAAATAAACATAATAATAGAACCCGTAGAACATGGGTAGAAAAAGGAACAACTTATAGGAACACAAACTTTGTATCATGCTTTTATTGTATGAAAAAGGGTCATACTTCAAATAAATGTAAAATTAAGCATTATGGTGTTCCAAGTGGTAGATATGTTTGGGTTGTAAAATGATCCTTTTTTCTAAATCTAACCCAAAGGACCCATACAAGTAGTTGGGCACCTATTGTTTAATATTTAGAATTTCTTTAAAACAAAGAAAATTTTATTCCAAGGCCGATGAAACTATTTTTTTTGGATATCTTCTAATATACAAAGCATATATAGTTTTCAATCGGAAAAATTTTTATGTGTGCATGTTGTCTTTGATGAAATTGTAGACCTTGAGGCAAAACCTCTTGAGTCAGTTGAATTATATCCAGGCAATGATGAAAATTTGTAGAAGACAACAAATGAAGCAAAGAATGATGACAATCCTCAAAATGAAGATCTAAACAAAATGTGGAAACAACCTAGAGGATTATCATTACGAAGTTGGAGGCATATCTACAGGGGTAAACATTAGAAGAGATCTAGGAATTTTTTAGAAATATCTTAGGATTGTTTTTTTTTAAAAAAAAAAAAAAAAAAAAAAAAAAATTCCTATCTTATATAATTCAATATATGATTAAACAATGTTTTATAAGTTCTTTATCCTAAAAATATTTGCTTTATATATCCTTTTGTGCATGTTTGAATGAATCTTTAAATTTAAAATATTTTTAGCTCATATGCATACTTGCTTTTATTAAGGGGGAGTATTATCTTAGGAGGAGAACATCAAACACAACTTTTTAATTATGATCAAAAAGGGGGAGAAAATGTTTAAAGCTTATTTGCCTATTTGTGCTATTTGTGCTTATTCACCAATGCACTTTTTCTTCCGTTAGTTGTGTTTTATCCAGATTATTACTAAAAGCTTTAAATCAAAGGAGTTTTTGATCATCATCAAAAAGGGGGAGAATGTTAGCAAAATGATGAAGATGAAGTTTTGATGATGTCCAAATCAAGTCAAGAGAAATCAAGATTCAAGATGTTATGAAGACTTGTATTGCTATGGAAAGCTTTTGTAATAATTGTAGTTTAGTGTCTAGGACTTAGATTTTTAGTGGTTTTGATTCCATGTAATTTTATATTATATAATTTATGTCCAGAGTCAAAATCGCACTGTATTAATCGATTAAAACAAGTATTAATCGATTAAAACAGTGGCTGGCCCTGAAAACCCAAGCGCCACTAGAATAATCGATTAAAGTGTATAATAATCGATTAGCTAATCGATTAATCTTGAGAATAATCGATTAACACTGACCGTTGGGGTTTTCAGATTTGAAAAACTAGCCGTTGTACTCATTTTAATCGATTAATACTTATGTTAATCGATTAAATGCGTTAGATGGCCCGTTTTCGAAGAATGGAAGAGTATTTGGCTGAGTCTATAAATTGGCTCTCTGTTGATCTCAAAAACAACTCTTCCCTTGTGCTCTAGTACTCAGAAATCATTGAGACTTGTGTGTTCTTGTTCGGCTTGTGAAACTCGTGTCTGTGGAGCTGGTGAAGTGCTGCTACGGTGACAGAGGAAATAGCCGGTTCATCCTTGGTGTGTCTAAGGAGGTGTTCGGAAGAGAATCATCCTTCGTGAAGTATTCGGAGGAGGTGGTCATCCTTTGTGAAGACTCAAAGGAGGTGTAGGTTCATCTCTTGTGGTATCAAGAGAGGTGGTTTCTAAACTTTTACAAATTGTGTTTCTTTGTGATTCTAATTTGTAATTGTTTTGTGTTAGTGAAAAAGGTTTATCTTGTTTGAGATAAGCGACTGGACGTAGGATTGGTAAGATCCGAACCAGGATAAAATCATCTGTGCAAATTTCTCTCAACCTTACTCTCTTTATTTGTCTTTATTATTTGCTTGGTAAGTTTAATTGAGTAGAAATTAAAAGGCACACGTTTGTATTAAAAACCCTCTTGGTTTGTTATTCCACGCTAACAATTCCGCTGCAGCGATTCTAACAGTTTGTGTTCTCGGAGTGCATGCAATGTTGACCACTCAAACCCTTCTCTGCACGAGAGAAAACGATTTTAATCAGCAATCAAAATTGAAACCAAAACCAAACCTGATTTTGACAATCTTGGAGCACAAATTGAAACCATAAACGTTAGTCAGTTTCAACAACGAGATTGGAGTTGAGTGTGGGAGGGTGAGAAGAAAGTTTCCCAAAGAGAGGAGAAGGTGAGGAAGAGGAAGGGGAAGTGGAGAAGGTGGTTTCCACACAACGAGATATTTCTAATTATATATTATTAATTGTTTAACATAATTTAATATGTTTAATAATTTCTAATTATATTTTCATTTATTAATATATTTAACAATTAAAAATGTTAAAAATCCACTGCCACTTGGATGCCTCGGCTTAAAAAAGTTAACGTCGTTAACTACATTTAACGGAAATGCTATTATTGAATCAAATTGATCAAATTAGGGACTCAATTGATCACTTCCAAAATTGGAAGACCCAATTGAAACTAACCCGCAAATATAGGGACCTGAACCCGAAATAAAAATACTTCATTTTCTAACCTACTCAAATAAAATGTCATTTGACCAAACTAATCGTCATAATTTTTTTATCACTTCATGTATTGGTTTTTCATTATTCGCAACCAAATCAATTACTTCTAACCTGCAATAGAATAGAATATTATGTTAATAAAATTGGTTGTTTTTTCTTTTTTTAACATAATCATATATTAGAAAACATGAATATTTATGATTAAGCAAATCAATTTTACAGTTGAAACTTAATTAGTTGAATTGATATCAACATTACTCGACCACAATGATAATTTGTGTGCATTAATTTGGTGATTTGTATTATGTTCAACTAAAAGAAATAGTTAAATTGGTTTATATGAATTTAATTAATTAGTTTTTGTAAAACCTAAATAAGTAATTTCTTTTATCAACAAATAAATAAATAAATAAATAATGCATGACAATTGGGTAGTGTCTTAACTTTTATACAAAACTTAAACAAAAAGGGTGCATACTAGTAAAGTACTTTCGAACTCTAGATATAATATGTACTATATGAAATACACGAATCAGAGTTAATGATTATTCATGGGCAATTATCAGGTATTAATATGTTAGATTACCTTACGCTTTATAAATATACGGTATTAATTATTGATTATTGGGTTTGATTCCCTAAAAATATACTGATAACTAATCAATGGACTTGACTATCACAAACTCTATAAATAATACAACTGATGTTAGGTACAATGATCCTTTTCTATCCTAATGAAATATAGACCTCTTTATGAAACATATCTGACTTGAGCGTTGGAGTGTCTTCTGCAGGTCAACAACTCATCAAAGTGGATTGCATTCTCAGAGAGGATTGAAGATCAAAAGAGAGCAGAGCAAGGAAGAACGACTGACCCCCGGACCATTATAACCTGACACAAGTGAGGCAGGAGTCATTTTTCTGACTTCCCCCGAGCGACCATTATAACCTGACACAGTTGAAGGTAAGTCTGAACCTTTCTGCACATGGTATTTTATAATTTATAATTTAAAACTAAGTATCAATTATAATAATTAGTTTTAAATTGTAATAATTAGTCTTTATTAGCTAATTTTTGTATATTTACTTTCCCTTTATTTAGTTTAATTGTTAGTGCTAAATATCAATTATTATAATTGATATTATAATAATTGATATTAAATTGGTGGAGTTTATTCTATTAACTCTTTCCAATTACGTTATTAATTTGTATATTTATACTACTGTAATCCAATGATAGAATCGATTCATTTAAAATACTTTTATATATGGTATCAGAGCCATGGTTAGAGCCTATCCTAACGAGTTCTAAGTGGGCATTCTATTCTTCATTTCCACCTGCTATGGGGTCGTTATCGGACCACCCAATTTCTACTATCACGCATAAGATGTCTATACCTCGGCGTGAAAGGGGTGTGTTGGAAGTCCCACATCGCTTAGAGATAAGGCCAAATTATAATATATAAGTGAGGTGCAAACCTCACCCTACAAGCCGATTTTGTGGGGTTGAGTTAGGATTAAAACCCACTTTCTAACATGGTATCAGAGCCAGATTATCATAAGTTAAAGTGTTTTGGTTGTTTGTGTTTTCCCTGGATTAAACCATATGCTAACCATAAACTTGCACCAAAGTCTATTATGTGTATTTTTGAAGGTTACTCGGCTGATCAACATGCATACTTGTGTCTCGATCCAACCACAGGAAGGATCTACACCTCTCGCCATGTCAAGTTCGTTGAATCAGAATTCCCATATAGCTCCCTAGTACCGCAAGCCAGTCCGAGTGTAGAGCAACAACAAGGCCCACTTCAGCTTTCCATACTACATCCCATAAACCAACCCATGGTCAATACCACTCTAAACCCACTAGAGGAAATCTCGGCTGCCCCTTCATCTTCATCTTTCCCCAACTCCCCGACTTCGGCCCAACCCTCCACTGGACACTCTGAATCCCCTCCATCCTCACAATGTTCTATGCCACCATCCCAACCCAATGTCAACGCTAATAAGAGACCCCAAACCAATGGAGGTGGCATCATCACCCAGTCCAAAAAATACATTGTTAAACGCCTCAAGAAGCTTAACCTCCATGTCCAACCTTCTTCTCCACTCGAGCCCAGCACCATCACCCAAGCTCTTCGTGAGCCTGATTAGCGCTCAGCTATGCAAACTGAGTTTGATGCCTTAAACCGCAACAACACTTGGGAACTTGTCAGTTGGTCCTCTACTCAAGATTTGGTTGGCTGCAAATGGGTTTTTCGTCAAAAGTCACCCGGATGGCTCGATTGATCGGTACAAGGCTCGACTAGTCGCCAAAGGTTTTCACCAACGTCCTGGTTGGGACTATACATAGATATTCAGTCCGGTTGTTAAACCAGTCACCATTCGCATTGTCCTCACACTTGCAGTTCGTCTAGGATGGTCCATTCGCCAACTTGATGTCAACAATGCATTTCTTCAAGGGACGCTTGATAACAGTTGAAAAACTGTTATTTTCATGCTTAAAATTGATACTAAAAGCAACCTTTAACACTTAGAAACTAGCTTGGAATCATGCTTTTGTTTATATTTTTGGAAATAAGAGAGTTGGACAGGTTTATGCTTGATTTCAGTGTTTTATGCAGGTTTTAAGGTGAATTTGATGAAAGAAGTGAAGAAGGATAGAGATGGAATCAAAAAAGAACTCAAAAAGTGCAAAAGAAGAGAAGCCGAAAGTACCGCTCAGCGCCATTTTACCGTTGAGCGACACTAATTAACACTCGTTGGCTCCGTTGAGGGGTGAAAGTGGAGTTGAGGGGAAGAATTCAACACACGCACTTACCGTTGAGCGGTAGTTTACTGCTGAGCGCCATTATTTTGGGCTTAGGCCTACTTTTCTGTAACATTTAGAATAACATATAAGCTTTAGGACTTCCTAGGGTTTGTATCTTTGGCAGAGTACGAAGCAAGAACACACTTTTCCACCCCTTGGAGGAAGATTTTGGATGCTAAGGCTACCTACTCAACTTTCTAGGGTTCTATCTTTCACTATTTCATTGTATTTCATCTAGTTTCACCATGAATATGGTGAACTAAAATCTTCTTGTTGTTGGGGAATCAATGTAATCTTTTGAAGCTCTCATATATGGAATTTTGTGTTTAAACATCATATCTATGATACATGCTTTCTTTCATGATTAGTTAGGGTTTTTCCTCTTTGCTCAAAGCAAGCATTGTTTAACTCATTCGATGTCATGATTATTGGTTTTATTGATATGGACACATACGGTAAAATCTAGATCCGGGAAAACTCTCCCAACAGTAGTATAAACCTAGACATAGGAGTATGATGGTTGGTTGCCGTTAAGCTTCCGTTCACTATAATCCATGATTAATTGCTAGGGAGACAAGAAATTGTAAACTAGTGATTATGATTAGGCTTTCTTCGTGGAGACATCGGGTTTAAGGTAATTTAGAGAGTGTCATTAACATTGATAAAAAGAATGATGAATTCCTAAAATATATGAGAGTGGATAAGATGAAATTGATTACCCCAACAACATACTCATCCATATAATTCGTTCAGTGTTTGTGTTCTTCTTTCCCATTGATCATCAGATGCATACATGTTTACTTTTTGTCTTTTGCATTTGAAACTTATAATAATTTGTTCACAAGTCTTAAATAATCAAGAAATCATATAACTAACTAGGCTGTGAGTCCTTTGGGAGAACGATACTTGGTCTTACCGAGTTTATTACTTGATACGATTCGGTCACACTTGCCGATGGTTAAACAAGTTTTTGGCACCGTTTTTCGGTGTTCATAAATTTGTCATCAACGCTCAAAGAGGAAGTTTTCATGCTCCAACCCCCTGGTTTTGTCAACAAAAGTTTCCCTGATCATGTTTGCCGCCTCAAAAAGGCACTCTATGGGCCAAACCAAGCACCTCGCGCCTGGTATACAGAACTTCGAGTGTTTCTACTTTCTCTTGGCTTTGTCAATTCAACTGCAGATGCATCTCTCTTCATCTACCAAAAATCAGGTTCCACACTATATTTATTAGTATATGTTGATGATATCATTGTCACTGGGAGTTCCTTTACAAAGCTGTCCAACCTTATTTCCACCCTTGCTGCTCGATTTTCGCTGAAAGACCTTGGTTGTCTTAACTATTTCTTGGGCGTCGAAGTAATTCCTTCTGCTATAGGACTATTTCTTTCACAAAGGAAATACATGACTGATCTACTCCATAAATCAAGCATGGCTAACACAAAATCAGCATCCACTCCCTATTCCGCCAGTGCTCAATTACTCAAGGATTCCGGTGATCTCCTACCTTGCCCAACTGAGTATCGCGAACTCGTGGGAAGTCTTCAATACTTAAGTCTTACTCTCCCGGACATCACATTCAGCACCAACAAACTTGCACAATTCATGCAACACCCCAGAACGGCGCATTGGTCTGCCCTCAAAGGGTCCTCTGTTATTTGGCGGGCTCTTGCAACAAAGGTATCTTCATCTCGGCAACTGCTCCGCTAACCCTTCATGCTTACTCAGATGCAGATTGGGCGGGTGATGAGTGCATATTTATGCCCACATTTATGGTTTAAAATTCAAATTTTTGATGGGATAATTGTGCTTAAATGGTTGATTTTAAGTGAATTTGTGATGATTGAAATTGTTGGGTTTGGGAAATAAAGAGACGTAAAAAGTGAGTTTTAGCGCATAAATTATTCTTGGATGTTGTAATGTTTATTTATGCAGCTGTGAATATAAATTTTATTTGTCCAAATGGCAATTCAAGGCCCAAAATCAGATTTTATTTGGAAAATTCAGAAGGGGCTAAAGTGCAGATAGAAGAAATTTCAGGACATTTGTGCAATTTTGGAAAGTCAGAAAAGCTAAAAGATAAAATTCAGTTGTTGAATTAATGTAATTTGAAAATATTAACAGAAAATATCTTCCAAATAATGTTATAATTATCTAAATCTTTTAGTTATTTGGAAGATATAAGATAAAAGATTTTGTCAACTGAATATTCAGAGTCCAAGCCCAATCAAGCCCTATATAAAGAGACCCAGGGGGGACTTCACTTAATTCATTCATTCTCTCATACTCCTCTCACTTTTCTTTCATCTTGTATTCAACTCCATTCATGGAGAGCTAAGCATCTAGGGCTATTCTGCCGTAATTCCATTATGGATTCTGAGGTTAGATTGAGTTAATGCAATTGTTTACTTTGGTTATTGATTTAAGTTGTTCTCTCTATGTCTTTCATCTCTCTATCTTGTTAAAAGCAAAGATTTTTGCATCATAATGTGTTTGAATCTACATGCATATTGATTATATGAGTTTTAGGGTTTCTAGGTTTAAATTGAGAATCTACTTTGATTTAATTTAGGAACTTTCATATGATTAAATGGTTTTTACTATCAATTGAGAATGTACTTTGGTTGATTAGTAATAATTTCAACTATAATCAATTGAGAATTTACTTTGATTGATTAGCTTTTAATTTGGTTAGGAGATTTAAGAATAGACATGATTAAACACAATAGAATTTGATTGAGAATGTACTTTGGTTGAATTTATTGTGGATAATCTAGAAAGGTTTTGCATTTGATTGAGAATTTACTTTGGTTAAATGCACATGATTGTCCTCAAATTAATTAAGAATGTACTTTAATTAATTTGAAACTTAAACAATAATCAATTGAACAATTATCCGTGAATAACCGATGATGAATCTATCTTGGAAAAGCAGTGGAATTAGCCTATTTCATCATAATTGTTTTTAAGTTTCTTATTTATTCTTTAAACATTCTTCAACCATTACTTTTATTCATAAGCATTGCATGACATTCAAAAGAGTTAGATATTCGAAAGCAATTCCGTGTTCGTTGGGAGACGACTAAGGGTTACGTTAACCCTATCTACTTTCTTAAATACTACTTGGCAATACTGAAGTTGCCTTGAAAAGTAGTATTAATTTGATAGCCTCAACGACAGCGTATCAGTGGGTGATAAGGATGATTATATCTCTACCACTGGTTATTTGTTGTATCTTGGTAGCACTCTCATCTCTTGGAGCTCCCGAAAACAACGCTTTGTTACTCGTTCCTCAACCGAAACCGAATACAAAGCCTTGGCTCACACGACCAGTGAACTTCTATGGGTCCTATCCTTGTTCACTGAATTTGGACACATGCCCACAACCAATCTGGTTATCTATTGTGACAATCTTGGTGCCACAACTCTGAGTGTTAATCCTGTTTTTCACTCTCGGATGAAACATATAGCCTTAGCCTATCATCTTGTTCGTGAAAATGTTCAAAAAGGCAAGTTTCAGGTGTCCTTTGTGTCTACTGATGATTAGCTTGCTGATATACTCACAAAGCCTCTGCTTCAATCTCGGTTTGACTCATTACTGTCCAAGTTGCATATCTTTTCCAGATCGTCCAACTTGCGGGAGAATATCAATTATAATAATTAGTTTTAAATTTTAATAACTAGTCTTTATTAGCTAATTTTTGTATATTAACTTCCCTTTATTTAGTTTAATTATTAGTGCTAAATATCAATTATTATAATTGATATTATAATAATTGATATTAAATTGGTGGAGTTTATTCTCTTAACTCTTTCCAATTACATTATTAATTTGTATATTTATACTACCGTAATCCAATGATAGAATCAATTCATTCAAAATACTTTTCTATACTAAGACTCCGTAGAACCTGACAAGGTTGAACGCAACTATGAACCATCCTATAATATTTTATAATTTAAAATTAAGAGTTGGTCGAACCTGACCAAGTTGAGGTCTGAACCTTCCTGCACATAATATTTTATAATTTATAATTTAAAACTAAGAGTTGGTAGAATCTGACAAGGTTGAACGCATTTCTAAACCATCCTGTGCAGGAAGTCAGAAGGTTCAGACCTACCTTCAACTGTGTCAGGTTATGATGGTCGCTCGGGGGGAAGTCAGAAAAATGACTTCAAAAATCCCCGCTAAACACAACAAGTAAGAAAAATGACTCCTGCCTCAAGCCGCTCTGGGGAAGTAAGAAAAATGATTTCAGAAATCCCCGCTCAACGCAGGAAGTCAGAAAAATGACTCCTACCTCAAGATCGTTCGGGGGGAAGTCAGGAAAATGACTTCAGAAATCCCCCCTCAACGCAGGAAGTCAGAAAAATGATTCCTGCCTCAAGACCGCTCGAGGGGAAGTCAGAAAAATGACTTCAGAAATCCCCGCTCAACGTAGGAAGTTAGAAAAATAACTACTGCCTCAAGCCGCTCGGGGGAAGTCCGAAAAAAGGCTTTAGAAATCCCTACTCAACGTAGGAAGTTCGAAAAAGAACTCTTATTAGTCAACTACTCAACAAGTTCAGCTTTGTCAGGTTCCAATGTCTTTTCATTATACAAATAAATTATAAAATATTGAAGCGTTTATTTTATTTAAAAGCATATTTTTTGGAGTGAAAATCTCTTGCATAGGAAAAAGTGTCAAAGAGAACTCTTAGCATTTTCTGTTCAGTCTACGGAACAGATCCAAAGAGAACTCCTAGAGTTCGCTGCTTGGTACAAAGAGAAATAAAGACTTAAAGCATCAAAGATAGACTCCCTAAATACAACGTGAGCGACCTCTTTTAAAGCTCATAATAATCCCTACGCATCTCTTTCGAATAAAAGAGCTTGTTTGGGCTTGGGGAGCTTATGTACTATATGAAATATACGGATCGGAGTTAATGGTCATTCATGGGAAATTATCAAGTATAAATAGGTCAGGTTACCTTACGCTTTACAAATATACGGTATTAGTTATTGATTATTAGGTTTGATTCACTAAAAATATACTGATAACTAATTAATGGACTTGACTGTCACAAACTCTATAAATAATACAACTGATGCCAGGTACAATCATCCTTTTCTATCCTAATAAAATATAGACTTCTTTATGAAACATATGTGACTTGAGCGTTGGAGTGTCTTCTGCAGTCAACAACTCATCAAAGTGGATTGCATTCTCGGAGAGGATTGAAGAACGACCGACTTTCGGACCAATTCAACCGAAACATAATACAAAGCTCATTGAAATTATATAAAACCCATCACATGAAAATATGACTTATTATCAATTAAATATTCAGGATACATATCCATTTGTTTCCAAAAAGACCCGCAACAGACAAAGTATAAAGATTAGTTATAGAGACATGTGTAATCCATCGTATATTATCTACTACTCTATATTGAATTCTTGCTTTGATGTGTAGAGATATAATAAGTTTGTTTAAGTAGTGATTGTGTAGGTTTCTTTACCAAAAGTTATAGTCATGTGCAACTCTTTTTACATGATAACATAATAGCACAAACGTCCCGATTCAATTGTGACTTGGTCCACCTGATTTCTTTAATGAGACAATTGATGCACTCTCCAACATACATTACGTTAGTATTATAGGTTTTTATCTACAAAACAACGTTGAAGTTTTTCAAAAGCTAAGCAAGCCTACATTACCAGTTCACGTCGTCTTCCATTGGCCAAATTTGTCACCATTCTATTGATCTTATACAGATTAGGGGAAGAAGATACCATTTAGTATATAAAAAATGTGTCTTTTGAATTTATGTATTTACCTTGTTGATGAGTGCATATTTATGCCCACATTTATGCTTTAAAATTAAATTTTTGATGAAATTCATGTGCTTGAATGATTGATTTAAAGATGATTTGTGATGATTGGAATTATTGGGTTTGGGAATTAAAGAGACGTAAAAAGTGAGTTTTAGCGCATAAAATATTCTTGGATGTTCTTACGTTTATTTGTGCAGCTGAAATTATAAGTTCTATTGGTCCAAATGGCAATTCAAGGCCCAAAATCAGGTTTTATTTGGAAAATAATGTACAGATGGGCCAAACAGACAACTTTTACCCTTGCACCTCTCAATTTCCCTACATACACCCCTCTTCTCTTAACCAAGTTAAAAGTTAATCAATCAAATTCTATTATGTTTAATCATGTCTATTCTTAAATCGCCTAACCAAATTAAAAACTAATCACATGTCTAGCCATTAATTTGTGCTAAACAAATAATTCTTCTACATCTACTCTAGTATTCTTAAAAATAATTCTATTTCTCATATTTCAAATATCTCAAATAATTGCTATTTACATACACTTCCAAATTACCACTAGTAAAAAAGAAGCTTTTTAACGCGCTATATAAGCCTCGATTTTACTGAAATCGAAGCGTATAAAAACGCGGTGACATTTTTATAGTTTTAGGGAACTTATATACCTCGGTTTATAGGGAACCGAAGCGTAAAAGGTCTACTGCCTCGGTTAAGTCAGAAACCGAGGAATAAAGTGGGACCAGTGCGCACTTAAATCACGTGATAGAAGCTGACATAGTTTTTGAATAAGGTCTACTGCTTCGAGTATCAGTAGAACCGAGCCAGAAAAGCTTTCCAGCATCGGTTAGGCGCCAACCGAGGCATATAACGCGTATATGTTTTCAAATTTTAATTATTTTCTGGCACTTTGGGCATCAGGTATGCTTGAAACCGAGGCAGTATGCCTCTATTACCTCAGGTAAATCTGGAACCGAGGTAGTATAACGTTTTATAACCTCAGAAATCTTTTTGCTTTCACGGTACCCTTCTCACTGTTCCTCTTCTTCTCGCTCGCTCAAAATCTCTTTGTTTTCACTGTTCTCCAATCACCCTAAAATAGAGCCGTCGCTCCGTGACCACCACTCCGCCGCTCCGTCGCCACCACTCTGCCGCTGTTCTCGTGCAAGATTCAACCTCACATTCCCTTGCACTGTGTCGTCCGCGCTTCTTGCGCAACCGCTATGCTGCCTCGCCGTCATGCTCACTTCTGATTGTTGTCGGCGTGCTGCCTAGACGCCATTGTCATCGCGCTCCCTGATGACAAATTTATGAACACCGAAAAACGGCGCCACAAACTTGTTTAACAATCGGCAAGTGTGACCGAATCGTATCAAGTAATAAAACAAGGTAAGACCAAGTATCGTTTTCCCAAAGGACTCACGACCCAGTTTAGCTATGTGATTTGTTGATTATTTAAGACTTAAGAACAAATTGATTATAGGTTTTAATGCAAAAGACAATAACTAAACATGTATGCATGAATTTGATCAATGGTAAAGAACAAAAAAAACACTTCAATGAATTATATGGATGAGTATGTTGTTGGGGTTATCAATTTTATCTTATCCACTCTCATATATTTTCAGGAATTCATCATTCTTATCATCAATGCTAATGCCACTCTCTAAATTACCTTGCAAGAAGGCCTATCCCTAATTACGAGTTCATACAATTCCTAGCATTCCTAGTAATTAGTTCTTAAAGTTCAGGAGCTTAAAGGCAACCAATATGCTATTGGGAGAAATTCCCCGGATCTAGACTTCCCCGTACGTTCCCGTATCGATAAAATCAATAATCATGGCAATGAATGAGTTAAACAAAGCAAACAATAAGCAAAGAGGAAAAACCCTAGCTAAAGATGAAAGAAAGCATATATCTTAATATAAGACATTAAATCAAAATCCATATATGAGAGTTTCACAAGACTACATTGATTCCCTAACAATAATACAAGGTTTAGTTCACCATATTCATGGTGAAACTAGATGAACAATAATGAAAGAATGAAAGATAAAACCCTAGAAAGAGGAGGAGGTAGCCTGAGCATCCAAGATCTTCCTTCACGGGGTGGAAAAGAGAGTATTTGCTTCGTCTCTACCAAAGATACAAACCCTAGGAAGTCCTAAAGCTTATATACTATTCTAAAATTACAGAAAATTAGGCCCAAGCCCAAAAATAGTGTCGCTCAGCGGTAAACTACCGCTCAGCGGTAAGTGCGTGAGTTATTTTTCTCCCCTCAGCGGCCTTTTCACCCCTCAGCGGATCCAACGTGACTGCCTGAGTGCCGCTCAGTGGTAAACTGCCGCTGAGCGGCAGTTGCGGCTTCTCCTTTTGCACCTTTTGATGTCTTTTCTGATTCCATCTCTGTCCTTCTTCACTTCTTTCACCAAATTCACCTTAAAACCTGCACAAAAACACTGAAATCAAGCATAAACCTGTCCAACTCTCTTATTTCTAAAAATATGACCAAAAGCATGATTTCAAGCTAATTTCTAAGTGTTAAAGGTTGCTTTTAGTATCAATTTTAAGCATGAAAATAACAGTTTTTCAACTGTTATCACAACCCCAAACTTAGAACTTTGCTTGTCCTCAAGCAAACAAGATGTAACTCAATCTTCTACCAATCCTTATAATGGTTCACTCATTCAAAAATCCTCTTTTCAAGGTAAGTAAAACTTCAATCAAACTCATGACAAAGATTTTAATCAAGATGTACACATGCTTTGGTGTTCACAAAGTCACTTAATATCCAACAAATGCTATTTTTCATGAATGATCAATCAACTAAACATGGATGTTCATGTGCTCAATGAATATTTCCTCACTAGGTAAAGTGTTTCACTCAAACACAAGTGTATAAGAGGTAATCACTCTTTCACTCTACTATCACAATGTCACATGAATCGTCTTTGCCTTTCATTTAACCACAATCAAATAAATTCACAAGCATGCATCATCACAAGGACTTTTTCAATGGCTTATAATGTGGCTGGGCTAACAAGAAAATTGGTTTTTCTGGATCACAAAGCCCTTGAGTTAAGAGAATCATATCAACACAATCATTCTTATTTTTCCCAACTTTCCTTTGCATTGAGCTTTGCTTTTTCTTTTCTTTTCTTTTCTTTCTCTTTCACATTCTTATTCTTAGCTCTTAGCTCAATGCTTTCAATTTCCCTTTCTATTTTCCAACAACCCCAAACTTGAACATTTATCAATACCACAAAATATTTTCTACTTAACTCAAGGTAAAGCTTTTCAACAAGGGTTTCCAAATCATGTTCAAGGCTAAGGGTTCAAAGGATATAACTCATAGTGTTCTCTTTTAGTGGCTAATCATGAAATTGGCTAATATAAGGGTTACCAACAAATGGCCTTGATCATATGATGCAAAAAAGCAAGTAATTCAATCATAGAAAACCTGGGCAAAGTCATTCATGTTTCCAAAGGAATAACATTCAATCACAAAAACTCTGAAGCTCAAAACCTCACATATAAGCTCATTCACATTTGACATAAACATCCTGCTTAATATCATAATCACAATCACAACATCATGCATTTGTTCACAAAGCTTGTGAATCACCTGTACAAGCATGTAATGTGCACAGCTCAACATCAATCCATATCAAAGTATCATCAAGCATCACTTATCAAACAATTACAATTATAAGCAAACCATCACACCAGACAAAGTTTCCAATTGAGTACATCAAACCCTATTCTAAAACAAAAGTAAATAAGTTTAGAACACAAAACCAAATAAAGCATAAGTCCTGCTCTAATTATGATAACATTCATTAGTAAATGCTATCTCAGCTCCTCATCAATCTGAGCTATCATCTGTATCCTCCTCTTCTTCCTCATCTTCCGCATCCTCAAATGCATCATCATCATCAGCTTCATCATCTTCTTCCATCTCCATAGCTGAAGCTTCAGCTGCTTCAGCTCTGCCTCCTTGTACCTGCTCTTCTGGCCAAGCTACCACATCATGAAATTCCTCCATAGTCCACCTGTGTGCTGGAGGTGTATCATACATTCCAACAATCATCTCTGCAGTAGCCACCTACCCTCTGTGGATAGACTGTAACTGTGCACCTATAAGAGACATGTACATGTCCCTCATTTGTAATGGTTCTGCTTCATGTGTCTCAGCAAATGCCCTACTTTGTGCTTGCCCTCTTTCTCTACGAGTACGGCGTGGTGGAACTGGTTGAGCTGCTTCATCGCCTCCACAATATTGTCTATAATAAGCCTCATCAATTGCTTTCCTTGGCCTTTCAAAAGGTGGAGATGAAGTATCCACCCCAGCTATCTTGCAGAGGTGTGTGATTAAGGATGGATGTCTTAAGGGTGCTTTGTTGTTTGTTGTGTTAGCACACACCCTTATCTCATCAGCTATTACCTGTCCAATATTGACATTCAAGTTCCTGATTGCACAATAAAGGAGGAGTGCCCTGCTAAGAGTAATGTCTGACACATGAGAACATGGCTGAATGTTGGCATGAGAAAATGCCATCTAATACTTTGTAAGAGGAGTCAAGTTAGTTCTCCTAATGTTTATCACAACGCAGTTCTATTCCTTTGAAAATGTCCTCCAGGCACACATAAAACTCTCTCTACATCCTCAAAATCAACTCCTTCTTCCATACAGAGAGCAAACTGGCACTGCTCACCAGCCCACACAGTATCCAAGAAGTTGTTTATGGAATCAGGATCATACCTGATAGCATGGCCTCTGACATAGCCCAAGTAATTCTCAGCTGGATAATCACCAATCTTTCTTGCATTAGTGTAGAATTCTTTTACCACAACTATATTGGCAGGTGAAGGGTATGTGGCTAGCTTTCCCCAATCATTCCCTAACAATTGCTCTCCAAATTGAGGAGCAAAGTTAGGTATCATTCCCACCTTTCTCTCCATCAACAACCTCCTATCTTGGACCACCTTGAAGTGCTTCTCATGTTTGCGAGATAGGAACCTACTAGAATGGGGTTGTTCTGGTTCCTTTTCTTTTCTTTTGGATGCCATGGTCTTAAATCTTTTGCCTGAAGAGGATGCCATTCCTACATCAAACACAGATACCAAACCACAAAACATGTTGTTAATCATTAGTAAAAACACAGAAAACACCTTATTTCGAGGCTAAACCACCGCTGAGGGTCAAAATCACCCCTCAGCGCCACCAGTGTAGCAATCTAGAACACAATTCAGCAAAAATCTGTTATCTGTCAGAGTACCGCTCAGCGGTAATTTACCCCTCAGCGGTAAATTTGCAGATTCTTGAAAATTTCTTTTTAACCTGTCCTAACTCCATCCACATGCAATTTTCAGTTTTTCAGATCAAAATCATTCAGTTTAATCGGTTCAAACTTCAATTAAATCATCAAATCATGCATAGAAATCAAAACCCCTAAAGATTCATGGTTTAACAATCAAATTCAAATTCAAGAACCCTAGAATGAAAAATGCTTGACTTACTTGGATGGAGATGCTAGATGAACTGAGAATGCTTTCAAGCTATGATGCTCTCTCTTCCTACCCCAAACTTAGATGGAATTAGTGATAAAATGAGTGAAAGAGAGATTTTCTCAAGAAGGATGAGGGAAAAGTTGTAGAGAACCTTTGAAAAAGTATGTAGGAGTGTGTGTGCAAAGAAAAATCTGAAAAGAGACACTAATGCGTAGCTTAGGGTATAAAAATACCCTAATGGGCTCGGGTCCCACTTAGGGGCAACCTAAGCCCAGTCTGCGACACTACCGCTCAGCGGTAGTTTGCCGCTCAGCGGCACTTTTGGGAAGTGCTCTTCTTCTTCCTAGCTTAACCTAGGTGCCTCCTACCCATGCCTCTCACTTACTCCCTGCAATAATATGCTCAGATTACTCATGCAAAATCCTATTATGCAACTACAGCAGAACAAACAAAAATATAATCAATCAACTGGGTTGCCTCCCAGGTAGCGCTTGTTTAACGTTACGAGCCTGACCCAACATCCACCAACACCCATCAGTAGGTGTAACAAACCTAGTATCCTTCAGTGGATACTTCACCACCTAGCATCCTTCAGTAGATGCTATATCCCAACAAAATATTTACAGCAATAATGTCCAAAAGTTCAAAATTACATCACCAAAACAAAAATTAAAAATCCTTAAATCACTGGGTTGCCTCCCAGCAATCGCTCTTTTAACGTCATTAGCTTGACCCAATAAAGTTCAAATTCCTTCTTCCTGGTTGATGTCCATATTCCACCAACTCCTCAACTGCTTCCTGTGTACTGTTTTGACTCTTCTAGAATATGGAGACTCTATCTCTATCATCTCCTTTTCTTTATAGCCTTTCACAACCCACAATTTGTTTTTGACTCTCACAGGTGTACCTAGTTGGAGTTGTTCTTTCATCCAGTCATCAGGAACTTTCCTTCCTCTTCCAATCTTCTCTTTTTCCAGTACCTGAAACAATAAACAATGCTTACCTTTAACCTTGGGCTTTTCATCTTGAGAGCTAGTCATGAGTACATCTTGAAATGCAGCTTTATGACTAGCTTCTTCCTCCTGCATCTGCCTCTCATCTTTGAAGACATCTACAACAACTCTCTCTTCTCTGTCTTGGAGCACTACTATACCTTCGTTCACATCAATGATGGCTTTGGCCGTTTTTATAAACGGTCTTCCAAGAATAATGGGTATTTTTTCAGTCTCCATCTTCATCACCACAAAGTCTACCAAGAACTGGAGTTTACCCACACAAACTATAATATCTTCTGCTATTCCACAGGGTTCCTTTGAAGATCCATCTGCCATTACTAAGTTAACCTTTACTGGTTTCACATCAACATCACCTATCTGCTCCAGTAAAGAATAAAGTATCAAGTTAACACTTGATCCTAAATCAAGTAAGGCTTTGTTTATCCTCTTCTTCCCTATTGTGCATGGAATGGAGAAACCTCCTAGATCTTTTGCCTTTAGAGGGAATGGCTCCTTTTTAACAGCTTTATATTTTTTTGTATCATCCTCTCTACGTCTTTTCCTTGTAGAGACTTCTTCTTCAGGTTTAGTATAAACTGCAATTTGTTGTAGTATCTGATTCCAAGGTACATCATTGTCCACCATCTTGAATAATTTTGTAAAATCAAATTGCTTCTTTTGATTCATTGGAAAAGAAAAACTATCATTACTCCCTATCTCTCTTCTCTCTTTTTCTTTTTCTCTCTCTTCTTTTTCTTTTTCTCTCTCTTCTTTTTCTTTCTTTTCTCTCTTTTCTTTTAACTCAACTCTCTCATCATTTGTACTCTCCACCACTTTGCATTCTTCCCTGGGGTTAACCTCAGTATTAGCCCCAAAATTTTTATTTGGCCTCTCTTCCAATTGCTTGGTAATCTGACCCATTTGAGTCTCCCAATTCTTAATAGAAGCCTCAGTGCTCTTTTGAGTAGACTCAGTTTTCTGTATGAACTGATTAAGAGTCTCTTCCATCCTTATTGACCTTTCATTTAGCATAGCCATCTGTTGCTATAAGGTTGGTTGTTGCTGTTGCTTATTGAATTGCCCAGTTTGTCCAGCTTGCCCAGTTTGTCCGTGACCAATGCTTGGGTGTGGTTTCCACCCTTGATTAAAATTCCCCTGACGGTATTGATTGACCATGAAGTTTACATCTTCTAATGCTTCTACTGGAAAAGCGCATTGACCATTGATATGGTCACCTCCACATAATTCACACAACTGTGATTGAGCCTGTGCAACAGTCTTTAACTCTTTTGGTAGTTGTGCAAGAGTTTTCGTAAGAGTCTCCAGTTGTTGAGTTAGTATCTTATTTTGTGCTAGCAAGGCATCATGGGTTTGTAATTGTAGAACTCCTTTTTGTTGTATAGGAGCTCCTCTTTCACTGTTGAGCTCATTGTCACTAGTAGCCATATTGTCAATGATTTCTGTAGCTTCCTCTGGAGTTTTCCATTTGATATTTCCTCCTGCTGAGGCGTCAAGCATCATCTTGGTTTGTGAACCAAGACCTCCAAGGAAGGTTAGGACTACTTGCACATCATCAAAGCCATGCGTGGGTGTCTTTCTTAATAAGCTTTTATACCTGTCCCATGCATGCCCTAGTGATTCCTCCATGCCTTGTCTGAATGCTGAAATCTCTTGCTTCCCTTTATTAACTTTTGATTGTGGAAAGTATTTATTTAGGAATTTGGTCACCACTGCTTCCCACTCTGTAAAGCTTTCTTCTGGAAAAGAATTTAACCAAAGCTTAGCATTGCCTCCTAGTGAGAATGGAAACAAGCTAAGTTTGATTGCTTCATCCGGCACCCCATTTATTTTCACCGTGTTGCAAATCTCATTAAAAGTTGTGAGGTGCTCATATGGGCTTTCGTGAGACAACCCATTAAATTGATTACTCTTCACCAGTTGAATTAATGCTGGCTTAACCTCCATGTTGACTGCATTGACCCTTGGTCTTGCTATGCTGTTAAAGTGTTGAGGTCCAGCTATATTTGTGTAATCTGCAAGAGTTCTTCTGGCATTATTATTCTCCATATTTTCTGTGCTATGGTTAGAACCTTGTGGTGATGGTTGTAACAGAGTTTTTGGAAGAGGAAAAAGTTCTCTAGATGTACGGATTCTTCTCCTCCGTCTACTCTCGTCTAAACCTTCAAGAAGAGGTTCTGCAGTTTTCTTGCTTCTAGTTCGGATTGCTTCCTGCATACACAAGAAAACAAAACCCTAGAAAAAATGGTTAGCACAAAAAGATATAAAAGAAGATATAAGATAAGAAATAAGACGATAAAAACAGAAAACAGAAAAATAAAAATAAAAACAGAAAATAAAATAAAATAAAATAAAAATAGAAAAAATAAAAACAGAAATTCAAAATTCAAAATTCAAAAACAAGTCAAAGATAATCAATAATCACACAAATGAACTAGTTAAACCACGAGTCCCCGGCAACGGCGCCAAAAACTTGATGACAAATTTATGAACACCGAAAAACGGCGCCTCAAACTTGTTTAACAATCGGCAAGTGTGACCGAATCGTATCAAGTAATAAAACAAGGTAAGACCAAGTATCGTTTTCCCAAAGGACTCACGGCCTAGTTTAGCTATGTGATTTGTTGATTATTTAAGACTTAAGAACAAATTGATTATAGGTTTTAATGCAAAAGACAATAACTAAACATGTATGCATGAATTTGATCAATGGTAAAGAACAAAACAAACACTTCAATGAATTATATGGATGAGTATGTTGTTGGGGTTATCAATTTTATCTTATCCACTCTCATATATTTTCAGGAATTCATCATTCTTATCATCAATGCTAATGCCACTCTCTAAATTACCTTGCAAGAAGGCCTATCCCTAATTATGAGTTCATACAATTCCTAGCATTCCTAGTAATTAGTTCTTAAAGTTCAGGAGCTTAAAGGCAACCAATATGCTATTGGGAGAAATTCCCCGGATCTAGACTTCCCCGTACGTTCCCGTATCGACAAAATCAATAATCATGGCAATGAATGAGTTAAACAAAGCAAGCAATAAGCAAAGAGGAAAAGCCCTAGCTAAAGATGAAAGAAAGCATATATCTTAATATAAGATGTTAAAACAAATTCCATATATGAGAGTTTCACAAGACTACATTGATTCCCCAACAACAATACAAGGTTTAGTTCACCATATTCATGGTGAAACTAGATGAACAATAATGAAAGAATGAAAGATAGAACCCTAGAAAGAGGAGGAGGTAGCCTGAGCATCCAAGATCTTCCTTCAAGGGGTGGAAAAGAGAGTGTTTGCTTCATCTCTCCCAAAGATACAAACCCTAGGACGTCCTAAAGCTTATATACTATTCTAAAATTACAGAAAATTAGGCCCAAGCCCAAAAATAGTGCCGCTCAGCGGTAAACTACCGCTCAGCGGTAAGTGCGTGAGTTGTTTTCTTCCCCTCAGCGGCCAAATCACCCCTCAGCGGATCCAACGTGACTGTTTGAGTGCCGCTCAGCGGTAAACTGCCGCTGAGCGGCAGTTGCGGCTTCTCCTTTTGCACTTTTTGATGTCTTTTCTGATTCCATCTCTATCCTTCTTCACTTCTTTCACCAAATTCACCTTAAAACCTGCACAAAAACACTGAAATCAAGCATAAACCTGTCCAGCTCTCTTATTTCTAAAAATATGACCAAAAGCATGATTTCAAGCTAGTTTCTAAGTGTTAAAGGTTGCTTTTAGTATCAATTTTAAGCATGAAAATAACAGTTTTCAACTGTTATCACTCCCTCGCAGCACCTCCGCCTCCGTCATCGCAACCTAAAACATAGACGAAGGGAAGGTTCTCCATCCAACCTCTCCTTCAACGCCGCCGCTCCGTTATTGCCGCCCAAAGCCCATGGTCGCATCCAACCTGCTCCCGCGGAAGCCTATTCCTCCGTCTCCGCCCCCAAAGCCCCTGGCCGCATCCTCGTCTTGACCCGTACCACCACCAAACCCATCACGCCTCCCACCCCGTAACCCCAACACCACCACTACCACCAATCGCCACAAAATCCGATCCATCAAACCCAGGACCAGTCGGAACCGCCACCGGACGCGATCTTGCTCTGCCCCCTCAGTCGAACTGGCATCGCTTCCTCGCTCTCGTCTGTCCCTGTCATCAACCACGACAACAAGGACATGCCCTCTTCGTCGCCCAAGTCCGACAAGTTCGTTCCGCCGCACCTCTGGCCCGGGTTTGTGCCCTGGGAGGAGACCCACCTGGGCCGGGTTCGTTCTTTTGATCGTTGTCGTTTATGGTTGTAGGCATCACCAACACCATTGACAATATTGTTCAATTTCTTTTTACTTGGACTGTGTATGAATGATTGGATTATTACGTGCTTTGCTGGATTAGAATTTTCATTAGCCTCTTCAGAGTTTTGCTACTGGTCGATGGAGTGCGGTTGTCCATCACTATATGGAGTGGTTCATGATAGGCTCCTTGCGGTTCTTGAGGGCGTTGAAGTTGGCCTTCTTACGGTTCCCGTCGAGGGCAAGGAGGGGGATCCAACGGGAAAAGTTGACACGGTGTTTTCGGCGGGGTTCTTTGAGCTTGAGATTGGGCATGAGCATCGAAGGAAGAAGGGGTTTGGGGTTTGAGGGTGAAGTGCAGGGGCACGAGCATCAAACGAAGAAGGGAAAAGTGCTACCTTGCTTACTGACTAGAGAACTCGAACAACTTGAGAAACAACTTTTCAGAGACAAAAGCAAAACAAAAAGTAACCACTCTACTGCCTCGGTTTAGAAGGAACCGAGGCAAAAAATCCTTCAAAAAAAAGAAAAAAAAACCTACTGCTTTGGTTACTTGTTAACCGAGGCAAAATCCTACCCCTTTTTGCTTCGATTGTGAACCGAGGCCAAAAGCTTACCTTTTTTTACATCGCTTGTATATGCCTCGGTTCAGGAATCATTGTCTATATGCGAAAATAACCGCTATTGTTTCCCTTCACTATACTAGTGTACATTTGGCATTATTATATTGATAAAGTTGAACATAATTTTTTGTTTCGCAATGTTGTACTCCATTTATTACACAATTTATATTGTGATTGCTACCTTACTAGTAAAATAAATGACACATCTATCTCACCACACATTACACATACATTGTTGTCTTGTAAAACTCTCTTATGTCTCTAAGTTTTACTTAGCTTCTACTATATTCAAAATTATCCCCCAAACTGAAAATTAAGTGAATGGTAAAACCTTGAATTTCCAAAAATATATAAAGAAAGCAGTAATTGTTTCCTTGTTGGTTACTTTGTAGATTTTCATAAGCTAAGATGGCTTTGTATGCATCACACCACTTTCAATCATCCCCTTTCCAAATTTAGAAAAACTTGTTTGATCTCTGTCATTAAAGTTGATTTTTCTCACTCAAACAAGCTCTCCTCTACTCCACACCCCATTCTCATTTATTATCATTCCATGAGCCTCACTCCTTAATATAATTTTTACTTATATTAGGTTGATGTTTGGATAAATTAATATAGTTTTAGCAAAATATTTTTTTCCTTTTTCATTTTAATATTTGTTTTTATATTAGTTAGTGTTACTAGAGGTGTAAAAAATAATTACAATCTGAATAAGGATTTGATCTAGGTTAAATTCGATTGAACTGAAAAACAAAATAAAAGTTTTGCTTATTATGAGGCAAAATTCAATCAACCTACTTAGTTTGATTAAATGGATTCAAGATGAGTGATAAGTGATCGAACATATTTATATGAAAATTAATAATTGTGATTTGAAGATATTTATACATAAAAAGGTTTCGTATAATATTAATTAGCTATAATAATAACTGAAAGTGATATAATCTTTAATAAGCAAATAATACAATTTCTTTTCTTATACATAACTTACAATGATATAAATTGTTCTCAATTTCAATTTTACTCGATGAATGTGAATTCAGATCCAAACCTAATTAATAAAAGTAAACAAAAAATATGATAATCCTAAGCAATTCTAAAGTTTCTTCTATAAAACTAAATAGAGGGACACATAATGGACTCATAAAAATCAATGACTTGATAATAATAAAATGACAAGGAGGAAAAAAATGGTAGAAATGCATGAAAATATAGAAGAAAAAAACTATGACCTTTCCCACTTCATTGTGTGAATCCCTACAAGCATAAGAACATTTTCTTACATATTCTTCGAGTGAATCCTAAACTGGTAAACAAAGTTACATATAAATTTAGCTCTATACTTTTGGATAATTTTTTTTTAAATTAGTATTTCATTTTAATTATTAGAACCAAATTTTGTTGCTCAAAAACAAAAAAAAAATATAAAATCAAGCCAATATGATAATTTTTATATCCATATTTTTCTACTCTGACATGCTTATTGAACACGATGAAATTGATGTGATTCTTTTTAAGATATGTTGTTTTTATTCCACTTAATCCATTAGTTCATAAGATTAACATACTAATTTGAGCTAAACCTATTTCATTTAGGTATTGTTATTTTTACACCCAACAATTTTTTACATACGCTTTACCTTCACTATTTTACTTTTCAATTTTTCTCTTTCTTCACAAATATAAAAATTAACTTTTTTAATAACCAAAAATATCTTTAAAAATTAGGTGTCAAACGGGTGTTATAGTATAAAAAAAATAAATTTCATTTCATTTTTCTTCAACAAGATCATGAATGAAGTTAAACCTAATAAAGACACTAACATATAACAACACAATAACCAAACTTTCAATTTTTAGCAATAACATGTCTACCCAAAATAAACATGACTTGTTAACACATGCACAACCAAAAAAACAGAACCAAGATTCCATGTACCCTTTGTCATGTTTTTCTTTGATCCCGAAGTTGTGAATCTATAATTATTGGATTCCATGGCAACCCCACAACTTCCAATACAATGTACACACTCAACAATAGATTGTTCCAAAAGGGGTGTCACCATCACACATAATTTTCTAACATATTTCAAAGGAACACTCACCACCCCACTCACTCAGATTGACAATGAAGCCATGAACAGGTGTACCATTGCTGATCGTCCACAAGGGCAACTAAAGCGAGTCATTGTTCCAAGTGGGTCATCCCTCAATTAATCTTCTTTTGGCTCCTCATGCAATCTTTCATTTTCTCTCTTCATGTTTTTGTGACTTCATGCATATCACAAAAATATCTTCACGTGGGTCGAGAATTCATCTCAGTTTTCTCTTTAGGTTTACGTGGTTTTTCTTTTTCGCTAGAGACGTAAGCAGAATGAAGAAGCAACTACTTGACAACAACCACTAACCCCTCCCTCGACTTCCTACTTTAGAGGTAGATGGAACTAACATAGAACATCAAGGTACCCTCTTATTGTACTAAAGATTCTTGCAAGTTCGTAATTTCATTATATATTTAAACTTGGATAATTGTTACTTAGTTTCACAAAGATTGCAATTAAGAGAGAGTTATTAATAAATAATACCAATAACAAGTGTTTTCTTTTTGTTGTTTCATATACTACTCTTTATACTATGATGATAATGCAAAGTGGATTATACGGATGGATTCAAAAATAACAGTGTAAATAATAAAATGATGAGATACTTTTACGTTGGTTTGACACAAAATAAAATAATTATAAAACATAAATTTTTATATTTTAGAAAAAAAGAAGAGAATAAAAAAATAATGTGAAATAAATATTAAAAATTTATATGTGTCAAAATATAGTTTTCAAAATAATATGATAGATAATACATATTTTAATCCGTTTGACTCGTTTAAGGTTGTTTTCCCATAACCTATAATATTGGCGAGGACATAATACATATTTTAATATTAAGTTAAGGTTGTCTTGCATAACCTGAGCGAGGACGGAACGGCATAAGCCGCATAACTTGAAAAAAATAATATTTTATCTTTAAAATGTATGAAACAACTGAGATACGAAAAGGTAGGAAAAGAAAACAGCTTGCTTATAGAATATGTGGCACTTGGTAAAATATGTGGAGCCACGATCTTCACACCATTTTAATGGCATTGCTTGATGATAAATTATTTAAAGACAAAAAAATGACAACAAATTTTTAACAGTGAATCGGTGATTATTTTCCATTAAAAATAGTGATTTATTTGGTGTACTCAGTTTCAAATAAAGAGATCGAAACATGATACAGAAAACGAAAGATATTATGAGTGATAAGAAACAGAAAGACAAAAAAAGCTCTAGTGATTTATTCCTCTCATTATTTAATGATATTTTTAATTTAATTTCACTAATTTTAAAAATCTCAACTATCTCCTTTTATTGAAAATGATTTTATATCTTTGTTTTTTTCGTCATTTACAAGCACTTTATTAATGTTCCACAACCACAAACTTAAAACACTCAATGTTGCCATAACGCACAAAAAATTATATTTAATTAAACACATAATTTAATCTTAAAGTTTTTTATTTATAAGTTTTTCCGTTATTTTTATTAATTTTGATAAATTAATTGCATCAGAGAATAACTAATAACTTAATATATAATTTCTTTAAAACGTTGAATGTGGATGGTCAGCCATATATCTGTCAAAATAAATAACAACATGTAATATTAATAAAATATAATTTAACGAAACATGTAATAGTAGTCATAGGAAATATTAATAAAATACTTATGTAATATTAATAAAAAACTTATATACACAAATTTGAAATTCATACATAAAGATATGGATTCATCATATGTATATTCCCTCATTATGATATGACCGAATTGCATGTACATCATCAACTAGAGGTTGGTCATCCAAATTTGTCGTAGTTTGTAATGAATGTTTGTCAGCAATATGAATATTTATCAAATGGTTTAATGTATCGATAGTTCCTTATTTTCATCCAGAATTTCAAATAGGTCCCTTTCTTTTTCGGCATCTCAATTGAGTCCTTATTTTTGTAAAATGGAATCAAATAGGACCTTTCCGTCAAATTGAAATGACGCCGTTGATGAGAGGGTCGCACCTCCCACAAAAGTTGTGCATAAAAGAATGCAGTATAGACTAGGCATTGACTCCTAGGTCGTCTCACAAGGACCAATATTGCGGTTCAATCTCAGATCACACACGGAAAAAGGGGGGTTTTGTGAAGAGTTTTGTGAATGCAGATGAACCAAAATTAAAACTGGAAATTAAAGACAACCAAACATAATTAAAAACAGTGAAATGAATTACAAAGCGTGAATACCGAACGGTTTCTAAAATAAGTGAGGAAATTGGAAATGCAAGAAGGTAATTAAACTGAACAGAACAGACAACATGATAACAGTAAATTAAACATTCTTGAAGCCAAAACTAATTTAAATGCATCAGAGAAATAAGAAAAAGGAATCCAAAACTATTAAAATGCAATGATGAGCTAAAAAAATTAAATGCACTTTGTAATCATCTAGATGAAGTACATCCATCATTGAAACGACATCAAAAACAATGCATGAACAGTAAAGGAATCAAACGTGGCAAATGAAATATACTAAACAAGTAAACTACTCCATGCTGGAATAAAAATGGAAAGCACCCAACGCAAAATGAATTAGCGTTTCTCTCAAATAACCGTGCAGCTGTGTGCTTCATTCTCCAAGGAAATGCTCCCTTAATAAATTCCTGTTTGCTTCACTTCTTCCAACTCCATTCTGCAAAGTATTAACTAAAAAAAAACCTTTCTCCGTGGCCTTCCAGTAGCCGTGACACCTACTCCAATCTAATTTCTATCTTCATTTTTTTATCCACCACCGTATCACCTAATGAAAGCTCCCCATGCATCTTTCTCATCCATTCTCCATGATTCTCCTTTGCTTTTTCAGATCCTAACATGCTGCTGGAATTAAATAAACAAAACCAAAAACTCCTTCCCGTGTGCACACCGCTTTAGCAAATAAAAAAAATGAGTTTCTAAATGACCAACAAACCGAGAATGGAAATGAGCTGCTGCACCGTTTCTCCTCCAACAAGTTCCAGCAGCTTCCAATATGTCCAGCCAGGAAAAGGAACAAAATCATGCCTCGCAACCCATGCGCACCGCCCTCACCAGCAGAGAAATGAAGAATTAATAAAACGTCACATGCACTTCTGGTTTGCTCCCATCAATAGCGTTTTTCTCTTAAAAAAAATGAAGGCTAAATGTGATAAACAAAATCCATCCGCGTGTGCTCCCTGCTGCTAAAGCCAAGAAAGAAATCCATGTGACACCTAATGCTTCCATCTTATTCTCCGCGTCCAAGATTCACCATCCCGTGAGCTAATTCTTCCAGCTCCCTCTTTCATCAGCCTTCCAGCACAACACGCGGACACCATTCCTTCTCAATATCCATGTGCTTCTTCCACCAGCCAAACCGTGCAGCAAAGAAAATAAAATTCTACTCACCAGCTAAGATGAAAATGATTCACCGAATGCACCTCACAGGTCCTGGAATCAGCACATCCTATTCTAAAAAACATATGAGATGAAAGCATTGTTCTTTTTCAATTGAAATCAGGACATGTGCCTCTGTACAAGCAGTAAAAAGAAAACGAGAGCTTCTATTCTTCTATGAAAAATGAATGGACCGTGACAGCTTTTGAATCAAGAAGACAAAAAAAATAGTGCTCAATGCAATAGTGCTCAATCCATTTCTCCAGAAGACAGCGTGAATCTTACATTTTCCAAAAACGTTCAAAACAAAAAGCCCCCTAAAAAAAACCAAAACCGAGAGCTCTGGCTAGTGAGTGGCGGCTGCACTATTTTTTAAGGGCCGTGTGTCCTTCTTTTTTTAGGGTAGGGCCCACACAATAAAACCCTAGGGTGCCAAGTCACTAACTTCTAATTTTGGGTCTAATCTAATTTACCAAAATTTGTCCCAAAATATAAAAGTTGATACAGAAATTATAAACTACTGAGTTACAATTTAATTAATTCTAAAATGTCTGTGTGAAGAGTCTTGAATTTATTCGGCATTCTTCCTGATGTCCCAAAATGTATTTCCGAAATGTTCCTGCACTTCAAAAATGCACTTAATCAGCTCAGAAAATCCAAATTAGCACAATTACAAATTTCCGACCAAATTAAGCAGAATTCGGAAAAACGGGGAAATAACAAGCAATTAAACACAATTCCCTGGTTTATTTAAGTGCAATAAACTAAATATAATTCAAGAAATAACGACTCATCAAAATAGACCACACTTAGTCTTTTGCACTCCTGGGCAAAACCAAGACGAAAACCAGGGAACTACTCAAACATCAGGGAGGTGACACAGACTCGACAGACAGACAACAAAGACTCCAAAACAGGAACAGAAACAGAATTACACAGTTCTCCAGGAATCTGGACCAAGAAAGGAAGTAGACAATATCCAACACAGAATCAATCAGAGAAAGCAGATACTCATTAAATCATCCAAGCAATTCAAGACATGGCAAAATGATCAATCAGCTCAAGAGGTGAATCAAAAGCAACAAAAACTCACAGATGCACTATCAGTGTTTCTCTCAAGTGTATAAGGTAAAGAATTTCAACTCAATGCACTCAAGAAAGCAAACAACAACAGACTTGGCAAACCTCTAATATCAACACTCAAAACATATGCATGTTCAAATCAAAAGGTCTTTAATGGGTGAAATGGGGCCAAGGACAAGGGAGGATAAATATGGATGAGAAGCTACAAACCAAAAGAAATAGAGGAGCAATGGGGAACAAGTGTAAACACAGTCAACTCACACCCAAAACCTCTAATTCAATCCTCTTCTTGACTCCATTATTCACAAAATATTTTTTTTTTCTTTTTTTTTCATTTTTTTTTTATATTTTTTTCATCCTGTCTCTTTTCTTTTCTCTCTGTTTAGGACACAACTATAAGAGACAAGATACACAACATATTTACAAACATAAAACAAGAAGAGGAACCACCCAGCCAATTCATCAGAAACCCCAAGGAGACCACACTTGTTCCCAAAACACTTCCAAAGCTCCAAAATTCCCTAAGGTTAAGGTAATCATGGTTTTTCACTTAGGGCTAGTGTATGAGCTTCAAAACAAAGAAATGGGGGAAAGTATAGGCTCAAAAGGGGTTATCAAAGGATCAAAACAAGGTAAGCTTATTTGGCTAGAGAGGCTCAAGAACAAAACTGCCTTTATCACTTCCAAACATGCATATCAATCAAGAATTATCAACAAGAGTCAAGCCAAGGCATATGTGCAAGCAATCAAGAGACATATCACACACAAGAAAGAACACAAAGTGGCTCAAATTCTCACACAGGGTAATTTATGTCACAATCAAATCAACCTCTCAAACATCATAATCATCTTCCCAAGCAGAGAAAAGCAAGGATTTCAAACAAATCAGAGTATCAATGAAGTGAAAGACACATCTACAACCTAATCAAAGTCCAGAAATCAAGAGAAACATGTAAAACTGTACAAGAATTGGAATATGCACACCACGCAGTGCCGTGCTTTCTCCTCTACTGTCCAGCTCCTCTGTTCCAGCACTGTTCTCTCTATCTGAACTCCTCTTCACGGCCTCTCACTCTCTACTCACGCTCCCCTACACTCCATTTCTCTACTAGAAGAACACTACCTACTCTACATGCTGCTGCCTACACTCCCGGAGCCTCCTGGAAGAGAGAGCCTCTCCTTCTCTTATAGCCAAAACTCAGTACCTACTCTCGTACGCCCTCCTTCAATTCAGCCAGCTTTTCAGTTTCTTTTTGTCCCCGTAGCTTGAAGACTTTCCTCATCAATTGTTGCCTAGTCTGCCAGCAGAAACTAAGGTGGGACCCTCCATTTCTTGTACGCATGCTGCTATTCTTCTTTCTATTCCAACTCTTCACGCTGCTGTATACCTGCTCCAACACATCCCCATCATCCAACGTCCACACCATTTCAATGGGACCCGTGCCTTTTTCTCACACCAATGATTCAGACTATGCCACTTCACCAAATTAAATGCACCCCGAATAAAATAAGCTTGTGAATGTCCACATGTCTCTAAAGACAAAATGAAAGTACTATTATTCTGTACAGTTGTCGCTTCTTCCAGCGTGTTGGATTGTGCAAAATTGATTCCCATGCGCCCCTGCTGCTGTCTTCCATTTTCATGCAGCCTGCTGGACTTCTCCGTGAAGGCTGGCCGTGAGTGACTCACTCCCAAGCTGCTGGACGGTGCAGGTGGCCAGAGAAGGTTGCTGGATGCGTGAAGAAATCTGCTTCCAATCACTGCTGGGCGTGAGCTGCTGCTCTTCCCAACTGTTGTTACCGTCATTCTCTGTGGACTAGCTGGGTCGTGCTGCTGTTTGAAGCTAGTGGACTCTTCCACTCTGCTGTCACGTTGCTCCAACAAAGAAAAATGAACTTGCTTGCTTCTCAAGATAAGACCACCGTTTACTACCTCTTCCATCCCTCTAGACCGTCCCTTCATTCCTTGTTGGACTATCACCGTGCACACCATTCTCTTTGCCAAATACATGAACTTCTCCATAAGCGACGGTTGGAGCTTCCTCATGTGTGCTGGACGCTGCTTGATGGGAGTTGCTGCACATAACTAGACCGTGACAGCACCTCCAAATTGCTGGACCAGCTGCTGGCTTCCCTTCTCTTCAACGCCGGATAGGTGCTGCATCTTCTCATGCTTCCAGCATCAAAGTGTTGTGTGCTCTCCATCCATGCCGTGACAACCTTGGACGTGGACGTGTGCTTTCCGGATGCTACTGGACTTCAAAGCTTCTTTTCCTAATTACCGCTTGCTGGATGGGACGTGGCTGTGTGCTGGAATGCTGGAATCCCGTGTGCACCCCTCTCCAAAAATGGAAGCTTCCTTTTCTTTCTGCCACTTCTTTTTGTTGGACCGAAAGCTGTGTGGTGTTGCTGTGCTATTCCAAGTGTGGGCCGTTGTCTTCCATTTGCTAAAAGAGAAATAGATTCCATTTTGTGTTGGCTGCCTTAAGGCCGTGAGATGCAATGTTCCAAAGTCTTGCTTCTTAAAATTTAATAAATAATTGAAAGACTTCTCTCCACTTCCACGTGTGCAGCCCCATCCATTCTATATTCTTCAATTTCACACATTTGAGTACAAGAGCCGTGTGCTTCTGCATGCTGGCACACTTCTTCCAATCTTTTTCTATTCAACACAAAATAACTCAAAGCAGCGTAGCTTCTTCCAATTAATAACATAGTGTGAAAATGAATATTCTTCCAAATGTCTCAATCTGTATTTCCAAAATTTTCCTTGCAATCAATAACGAAAATAATTAGCTCAGATAATTCAAATTAGTTAAAATAAGAATTACTGGTTAATTTAAGCACAATTAGTAAAAACGGAAAAATACCGGACATTTTAGCACAATTCCCTGATTAAATTCGGTACAATAAACTAAGTGAAGTGAAGAAAATAACGACTCATCAGCCGTCATTATTTTCACCCAAAAATAAAGCATATTCTTCTTAACGGCGTCATTTCAATTTGACGGAAAGGTCCTATTTGATTCAATTTTACAAAAATAAGGACTCAATTGAGATGCCGAAAAAGAAAGGGACCTATTTGAAATTCTGGGTGAAAATAGGGACCTATTGAGACATTAAACCTTAATCAAATTGTCTTCGTTAACTTCAATTTGTTTTTTCCTTGAACAGCGACATACCAATGGTCAGACGCAGGATCTTTGACATAAAAAACCTGAGATGCTTGATGTACCATGATAAACGATTCGTCTCGATAACCCACCTTTCGAAAATCAACTAGTGTCATACCCGATTCATCTATTTTCACACCATTCTTATTGTCAAACCACTTACATTTGAACAATGGAACAAAAAATTTGGTGTAATCAACCTCCCATATCTATTCTATTATACCATAATATCTCATTGATCCAAGTACAGGAGATTGATCTTTTGATGTGGAAAATTGAAGCGACTCAGCTTCTAAACTGACTCCACTACTTTATATTGTGCTTTTATCATCCAAAGTCTTCGTATAGAATGTGCAATTATTGAGTTCATAACCTGTACAACATACAACATCAAACTTTAAACCATTTGCAAGCCACAACAAAGTCTGAGAAGAATGTGGCTCTTTGTCAATTTCAGATTTGAACCAAGACATAAATGTTTTGTTATGCTTCATCAACTGTCATTTCTCTGATTATCTTGGATTTTTATTCTTCACAATGGCTTTGTGTGCTTGCAAAAAACGGATCACCTCATCTATGTTGTTCAATATATAAAGATGTGCTTGCAACAATCCTTCGCGATCCTTTGTCACCACATTCACACCTCGGATGCTTTTACTTGTAGAACTTTTATTCATCCATGATGTGCGAGGAACTCCTATTGGTTTTGCTGATATCGTGTAGTCTGAACAAAACTCGACACTTTCTTCAGCAATATACCTTTCAATCATTGAACCTTCAGGACGATATGGATTTTTAACGTATCCTTTCAAAATCTTCATATAACACTCAATAGGATACATCCATCTTAGGTATACCGGTCCGCACAACTTGATTTCTCTAACCAAATGAACAAGTAAATGTACCATGATGTCAAAAAAAGATGGAGGGAAAAACATCTCTAGTTGACACAAGATGATAACAATCTCGCCTTGAAGTTCATATAATTTTGTAGGATCGAATGGCTTTACTACAAATTGATGAGAAAAATGAACACAAACTGTTTATGGTCTGCCTAACATTTTTGGGCAAAATTCCACGAATAGCCACCTGTAACAATTGTTGCATTAAGACGTGACAATCGTGAGACTTCATGCCAACAAGCTTTAAGTCCTGCATTGACACTAAACTCTTCATATTTGATGAGTATCCTTGTGGTACTTTGATACTCTTTAAACAAAGGAAAAAATTTATCTTTTCTTATCTAGACATTGTGTAACATGCAGGAGGCAAATAAGTACGTTTACCAATCCCCCTAGGTGCCAACTCTTCTCGGATATTCATGTCAACCAAATCCAAACGAGCATTCACTCCATCTTTTGTCTTTCCCTGAATGTTGAGTAGTGTACCAATCAAGCTATCACACACATTCTTCTCTACATGCATCACATCTATGCAATGTCTAACATCTAATTTTGATCAGTATGGAAGATCAAAGAATATTGATTTCTTCTTCCAAGGGGTCGTTACAGATGACTTCTTGGATGTTTTCCCAAATACATGATGTATTTTATTAACTTTTTCAAGAATTCGAAGGCCAGTAAGTGGATTTAGTGCTTCGTCCCTCTCTTGATATCCATTGAATTTTTTTTTAACCTTCAATATGGATGATTACATTTTAGAAATCTCCGATGATGCAGATACACTGTCTTTCTTCCGTGTTTCAATTGATGAGCTATAGTGTTTTCTTCACATATAGGACATGCTTTATGACCCTTGACATTATATCCTGACAAATTACCAGAAGCTGGAAAGTCATTAATGGTGCAAAATAACATTGCATGCATCACAAAAGTTTCAGAAGCGAATGCATCAAATATTTCAACCCCATCCACCCACAACAACTTCAAGTCTTCAACTAGTGGTCATAGATAAACATCTATTTCATTTCCAGGCTGCTTTGGACCAGATATCATCATAGACAACATCATGTACTTCCTCTTCATGCATAATGCAGGAGATAAGTTGTAAATTATCAATATAACTGGCCAACAACAGTGATTGGTACTTAGATTACCAAATAAGTTCATTCCATCAATTGCGAAACCAAGCCTAAGATTTCTACACTCTTTACCAAATTGGGGGGAATTGTGTATCAATATTTTTCCATTGCTTTGAATCAGCTGGATGACGAAGTAGCCCATCAATTTTTCTCTCATCTGCATGCTATCTAAGGTTTTTATCATCTTTTGGATTCACAAACAAACGCTTAAGTCTGGGCACAATTAGAAGGTACCAAACAACTTTCAAAGCAGATCCATTTTTTTCTATCTGACCGTTATCTTCACTATTGTTTTTTGACTCGTATCGTGATAACCCACATTTTGGACACTTTGTCAAAAATTTAAATTCTTTCCTATATAAAATGCAGTCATTGGGACAAGCATGTATCCTTTTATACTCCATACCCATCGGACAAAGAATTTTCTTCGCATCATAATTATGAGTGGGTAGTGTATTTCCATCTGGCAGCATTTCATTCAACAATGTCAACAATTATGTGAAACTCTTATCAGTCCATCGATTAGTCGCCTTCAAATTCATGAGCCTTAACACCGCTGACAAACGTGTGAACTTTGTTGAACTGACATATAAAGGTGTTTCCGCATCAGTCAACATCGTCTCATACACATGAGCTTTGGCAAAATTTTCTGCGCCAACTTCGCAGATCATGTCCTCTAATTTGTCTTCATACGGTTGATCTTCTTCCATGGTGGAATCAATAACATTTTTAGTTTGGGAGTCAGTCGAAAATTGCATTTCTTCGTCGTGTCATATCCATGTTGTATAACATCTTAGAAAACCATCACAAATAAGATGTTCTCTAATTTGGGTTGCGTTCAACTTTCTCGCATTCAAACAGTTCACACAAGGACATCTAAACTTCACTTCATCATCACTTTTACCCTCATTACGTTGTGCAAATTGTATAAATTCCTCTACCCCTCTCTCGTACTCAACACTAATGCGTGGTAAATTAATCCAATTTCGATCTATACATAAATATTCTACAAAATTACAATCATACAGTTATACAATATATTCAACATAAAATCAATTCAATCATACAATCAATTCAATTATACAATCAAACAATTAATAAACATTCAAATTATCAATTCAAACATTCAATCATACATAATTATTCATATTCAACACACAAAAAATTAAAAAATTAACAAAATAAAAATGGTTTAATGTCTCAATAGGTCCCTATTTTTGTTCAGAATTTGAAATAGGTCCCTTTATTTTTTGGCGTCTCAATTGGGTCCTTATTTTTGTTAATTTGATGCAAATAAATCCTTTCCGTCAATTTCATCAAACGGCGTTAATGAATGTGTGACGTGGCCTGAGGACAGTATTGACACGTGTAAGGCCACGTCACACATTCATTAACGTCGTTTGATGAAATTGACGGAAAGGATTTATTTGCATTAAATTAACAAAAATAAGGACCTAATTCAGACGCCAAAAAATAAAGGGACCAATTTCAAATTTTGAACAAAAATAGGGACCTATGGAGACATTAAACCAATAAAAATTAATAAACAGAATAATACAATCATACAATGAAACAATTAATAAGCATTCAAATTATCAATTCAAACATTCAATCATACAATATTATTCATATTCAACCTACAAAAAATTAAAAATGCACAAAATGAAAATTAATAAACAGAATAATACGAACTTGGGAGCGTGAAAAACAACACAATAAAGAAAAAACACAATACCTACAATAAAATACAACAAAAAGTAAGTTTGATTATCCGAATCAATAAAAAAACGTATCAAACCAACCCAAAAACTAAAAAAAAATGGAAAAACTCCGGCGACCAAAGCCAAATTTGATCGGATACAAACGTAGGTGATGAAAAATGAGGAAGGAAGTCCTTCTACAGTGACGGCGGCGGCGCAACAGTGGCGGAAGAACGAAAGGAGGAAGATCGTGTCGGCAAGAATGTCGTTGCAGAGAAAATGGCTATAGGGGACGAAACTGTTCACTATGTAATATCTTTTTAATCTAATCAAATGTTACTACCGCGGTTCATTGGAAAACCGCGATAATAGAGGGGATACGGCCTCGGTTCCCAACATAACTAAGGCCTATTCTCTTAAAAGAAATTTAAAATTGTTCTGAAATGGCGTCTTCTCTCTCGCTATGTTCATCTTCTTCCTCTGATTTCTCTCGTTTGCCATTAACGTTCAGGTAAGTTTTCTTCCACTTTGCACCATTTAAAATCATTTTGCACCGATTATATTCGTTTGGAACCATTATCTTTCATTTGTACTGATTAAAATTCATTTTCATTGGCTTTTGGTGCAGTTCTTGGGCGCATTCTAGGACAACTGCGACAACGATTTTTGAATCGTTATTGTGCTTGTTTTTCTCCTCACCCACACAACGGCACCTGTCTACTCCCTTACCTAAACGAGGGCGAATTTTTTTTTTAAAAAAAAGCCCATAAATTGACGTCTATTTTTCTTACAATAAATGTCAATTAACATTTGTTATAAATGCAACAGACGTGAATTGGTGTCTCTTCAAAGACAACAAACGTCAATTTACATCTCTCGCTATGACGTCAGACATTTAACAGACGTCAAAAAGTCTAAAATAACAGACGTTAAAAGCTATTTTTGTGTTAGTGAACATTACATAATATACATAAAATAATATAAGTGTTTAAATAAATTAAATAAATTATCCACTTTAATGGTTGCTAGATCTTTAGATATAGATAAAGATCCTGTTTAGACTTTGAGAAAGATCAAGAACTTCTTTATTCTAAAGTATTGCTAAATATGTTTGACTAGATATAACATTTTTTTGAAAAAACTTATCAATGTATCAATATCACACAAAGCAAAAAGAAAGGAACATCACACAAAGCAAAATGAAAGGAACAACTCCCCTTACCTTATCTTCACATAATGCTTCCCTTATGCTTTTTCTTTTCCTCTTTCTCTCTACACTACTTCTCTTCTAGCCCTCCCTCACACATAAACGAATCTCTTCCAATGCCACAAAACACATTAAACTCACGTTCTCACCCTTTGTCTACTTTTGCATGTAAAAACAAAATGGAATCTCCAACCTTATAAAAAAACTTACGGTGCATTCACTCTAGAAACAGCCACTTAATTCACCGTAGTTATCTATTACTTCTTGTGTATGTAACCAAATTCAATGAATCTACCTACAACTTTTCACCTTCTACAGAATCGCAAAACCTAAAAAACATTATACTTTAGTTCTAGCCAAGGTTCAAACACACCACCTTCAATCTCCAAACAACACATGAAACCAAACAGATTGTCATAATTATCTTGCTATAAACATGCACCACAAACAAACTCACCAAAAAAATCCTCCAAATAAATTGACATGGCCAACACTAGTACAAAAATATCGTATAACGTTGTTGTTTTTTGGACTTTCACGTCGAATTCGAGGTCGACGTCATATCGAAAGATGTTAAATTGACGTTGAATTTAAAAAATTCGACATTAATCAAATTGACATCGAATTTTGTTAATATTGGACATTAAGCAATTTTTTTTAATTAACTGTAATCCTTTTTTATAACTCTACAAGACTTGAAAAGCAGAAAAACAACAAATTTTAGTTTTTGGTATTTTAGAAAGCATGAACTATGAACGTGTAGTATAATTTTCAATCTCCTGCTCAAATTAAAAAGGGGAAACTTTTGACTGACGAATAATACGTCAAAAATATGTCAAAGCTCCTACAAAATTTGACGTATTATATGTGATTTAAAAGAAAAAAGTAAAAAAGAATTAAAAAGGGGTTACTTTTTGGCTTATGGCTGACAAATAATACGTCGAAGCCCTTACAGAATTCGACGTATTATTTGTTGTTTAAAAGAAAAAAGAAAAAGGAATTAAAAAAGGTGACTCTTTGGCTTTTGATTGACAAATATTACGTCGAACCCCTACAGGATTCGACATACTATTGGTGGTTTAAAAGAAAGAAGAAAGGGAATGACGCGCTGGTTTAAATAATTACCATCATAGAACGTTGAATTGAATGAGGCTTCGACGTTCTACAATTGCATTTATTTACAAAAATGCCACCTGTCATTTTTAATGTTGGCTATTCAGTGGTTGGACATTGAATACGTGATGTTATACGCTGTTTTTGCATTAGTGTAATAAACTTAGGATAAAACTTTTTGGATCTCAATACTCTTCCAACCGTATTTGTTGAAGTAACCTATATAAACACACAATTCCCCACCTCACATACCAAAGGTATCCTTCTCCTGTTTGCATAAGACTCATGCCTACTCTAAGAACTCCCACTATGCTCTATATCAACTTCACCTTCTCCAATGTTTACTATAGCAACTTAGGCTCTACCACATTTGCCTCACCATCTTAGAATAAACATAAGGAATTCCTATACCCTTTCAATACAAGGCCTTGTAAGGAGTCACTCTAATAGTAGAAAGGAAGTTATTATTGAGGGTGAATTCCAATAGAGATAGAATTCTATCCTAACTCCCAACGTATTTTAGGACACCAGCCCTAAACTTGCCCTTAGAGTTTTGAACGATCCTCCTTGTCAGATTGTTAGTCCTAGAATTTTTTTCTCACCCGCTCCCGATTGTTCCTTGTAGGATTTGCCAAAACTTAGAGATAAACCTTGCATCTTCATCTAAAACAATGATAGTTGACACCGTACGCACCCTTACTATCTCCTCAATTTACAACCATGCCAACTAAGCCATAAGCTATCACCAAATGCATTTAACTAAGTTTCAAGATCTTATGGTCATCAAATGCTTTTAACTAAGTTTAATTAAAAAAAACTCCTTCTCTACTTTAAGGAAAACACTATTGCAGCTAGTTCAAGGTAATGAGTGAGATAATTCGTCTTATAAACCTTCAAGTGTTGAGAAGCATAAGCTATCAGCCTTTTCTCCTATATAAACACATATCCCAACCTATGGTTTGATGCATTACAATAAACCTTAAAAGGTCTCACGTGGTAGGTATGATTAGCATTGAAGCATTAATCAACCTCTTCTTCAACATTTAAAAACTCTCTTCACACTACTTGTCAACACAAGGTGATCTTTACACCTTAGTGACAATTTTAGAACTTCCCATCTTAACATTGTCTCCACGTTGGTAGGGCCTAAAACTATACCTTGAAAAAACACAATTTGACTTAAAACTACACTTTTATTGGCCAAAATCACCCTTGGGCAACTTGGCATAACTACTTCTCCCTCAATATCTCGAACACCTTCCTTAAATGTTCTCCATGTTCCTCACAAGTTTTGAAATAGATAAGCATGTCATCTATAGATACTACTACATACTTGTCTAAAAAGGATGAAGATCATATTCATGTACTCCATGAAACTACATGGCATTATTTATGCCACATGCATCACGTCATAATGCCCATACTTGGATCTAAGGAGGTTCGTTGAAAATCCCCATCATTTCACCAATAATACGATGGTACCCTTACATCAAATAAATCTTTAAAAACACTACAACACCATGTAGCTAGTCCATCAGGTCTTGTTTACCCATTATGCTATAAAAAATCTACACATACCCTTACAATACTCTCTTTTCTTTATCAACAATACTATGGTTTTCCCGCACATTGACCCACACATCGTTGGGCCCCCTAAGTGGGGCGCTGAGCGCCAACCTCGTGGACTTGGACCCGTTTTCTATTATTTTTATGTTCTATCTAAGGACTTGGACGTCCTAGGGTTCACATCTTTGGACGAAATAGGCACAAAAACACACTCTTTCATCCCTCGGAGGCGGATTTGGATGCAGAAGCTCCTATCTTCAATTTCTACGATTTTATCTTTCATTCTTTTTCCATTGTTCATCTAGTTTCACCATGTCAATGGTGAACTAAACTCTATTTGTTGTTGGGGATGATGTAACCTTTGTAAACTCTCATGTATTGAATTAATTATTGATTATATATGCTTCTTTCATTAATTGTTAGAGTAATTCTTCTTTGCGTAATGCTTGCTTTGTTTAACTCATTCTTTAGCATGATGTATGATTTTCATGAGTATCGGAAGGTATCTTACAATTCATGATCTGGAGAATTATTCCCAAAAGCAGTATTGCTCAAGAATAGGGGTATGAGTTCTGGTTGTCTTAAGCTTCTGTTCTTCAGAATTAATTATTAGGAATGCTAGGAATCGTATAACTAATAGTTAAGGATAAGCTTTATTCGTCGAGGAATCGGGTTTTAAGTATTTTAGATAGTGACATTGACATTAATGAAGAAGTAGAATTCATATATGCATGAGAGTAAACTAGGTGAAATTCAACCCAACAACGTATTCATCCCATAATATCAAATCCGTTCATCTTTGCACTTTTGTCCAATTTATCAAATTGCATGCATATTTACTTTTCAGTATTTGCATTCTAAACCCAAAAGAGTTTGTTTTCAAGTGTTATTTAATCAAGAAATCACATAACTGTTTAGACCGTGAGTCTCTAGGGAAACGATACTTGGTCTTACCATGTTTATTACTTGATACGATTCGGTATACTTGTCGGAGTCTTAACAAGTTTTTGGCGTCGTTGTCGGGGACTCGTGGTTTAACTATTCTATTTGTGTGATTAATTATTAACTTTGACTTGATTTTTTTTAATTTTGTTTTGTGTTGTGCTAACATTGTTTTCTAGGGTTTTGTTTTCTTGTGCATGCAGGATACAATTCGCACTAGAAGCAAGGAAAAATTCTAACCTCTCTTTACAGATCAGGAAACATAAGACATGGCTGGCAATCAGAATATGGGTCTAGTGAGATGAACTCTGGAGGATTACGCAACAATCACTGGTCCTTTGTATTTTAACAGTATTGCCAAGCCAAGGGTAAATGCTACCAACATGGAGATGAAGCCTGCTCTTATTCACTTGGTGTAGAGCAATCAATTCAATGGATTAGCACATGAAAATCCATATGAACATCTGACCACATTTGACGAGATATGCAATACAGTGAAGATTCAGGATGTACCAGATGAAGTTATTAAACTTAGCTTGTTTCCCTTCTCTTTGGGAGGAAATGCTAAGATGTGGCTAAATTCTTTCCTTGAGAATTGTTTCACTATGTGGGAAGATGTGGTAGCAAAGTTCTTGAATAAGTACTTCCCTCAATCAAAGGTAAATAAAGGTAAACAAGAAATATCTTCTTTTCAACAGGGCATGGAGGAGACATTAGGTCAAGCGTGAGATAGATACAAAAGCTTGCTGAGACAGACGCCCACACATGGCTTTGATGACGCCACAATAGTCATTCTATTCCTTGGAGGACTTGGTTCACATACTAAATTGATGTTAGATGCCTCAGCTGGAGATAATATTAGATGCAAGACTCCAGAGGAAGCATATGAGTTGATTGAAAACATGGCTACTAATGATATTGAGATGCAGAATGAAAGAGCTCAATTTCAACAGAGAGGAGTTCTTCAGTTACAATCTCAAGATGCTCTGTTGGCTCAAAACAAGATGATAACTCAACAATTAGAGACCCTGATGAGGAAAATCTCTCAACTACCGAAGGAGTTGGAGTGTGTCTCTCAAGCTCAACGTCAACTTTGTGAGCTATGTGATGGAGATCATGTGAATGGACAGTGTGCCATGCAAGCTAATACCTAGGAAAAAGTAAATTATATGGATAATCAGGACCACCCAGGTAATTTCAACCAAGGGTGGAAACTTCACCCAAGCATGGGTCAAGTGCAAGCTGAGCAATTTAATTGACCACTGATAACAGTTGAAATACCGTTATTTTTATACTTAATTTTGATATGGAAAACACCCTTTATGACTTAGAAACTAGCTTGAAATCGTGTTTTTGCTTAAGTTGTGAGAATAAGAGAGTTGAAGGTGGTATTATTGGTTTTATGCTTGGTTTGCCTTGTTTTAACTGGAATTAAGATGAATTGGATGCAAATTTGAAGTAGCAAGGAGTTGGAGTCAGGAAAGTCGGAAAAAGTAGCACATAGAAGAATCGTAGATAGCGTTGAGCATCATTTTGGGGCACTGAGCGCCAATTTAGAGGTGCAACCACTGTTTCACACCTGAGCGCCACCGCTGAGCATCAGTTTAGTGCTGCAATCACTGTTTCACGCCTGAGCGCCACCGCTGAGCGTCACTTTAGTGCTGCAACCACTGTTTCACGCTTGAGCGCCACCGCTGAGCGTTAGTTTAGTGTCGCAACCACCGCTGGGTGCCCTTTTGGGGCGCTGATCACCGACGACGTGGGCTTGGACCTGTTTTCTGTTATTTTTATGAACTATTTAAGGTTTTGGACGACCTAGAGACTGTATCTTTTGACAAAAAGAGGCGCAAAAGCACTCCTTTCATCCTTTAGAGGCAGATTTTGGATGCGGAAGCTCCGATCTTCAACTTTTAGTGTTTTATCTTTCATTCTTTTCCATATTTTCAAATAGTTTCACCATGTCTGTGGTGAATTAAACCTCCATTGTTGTTGGGGAAACGATGTAATCCTTTGAAACTCTCATGTATTGAATTGATTCTTGATTATATATGCTTTACTTTATTAATTTGTTAGGGTTTTTCCTCTATATTCTATGCATGTTTTGTTTAACTCATTTAATTGCATGATTATTGATTTCGTCACTATGGACACATATGAAGAAATCTAGAACTGGGGAAATTCTCCCGGAAGCAATATTACCTAGACATAGGAATAGGAGGATCAGTTTCCTTTAAGCTTCTGTGTGAATGTAATGCATGAATAATTGCTAGGGAGACAAGACATTGTAAACTAGTGATTAGGAGTAGGCTTTCTTCACCGAGACATCAGGTTTAAGATAAATTAGAAAGTGACATTAACATTAATGAAGAAAGATGAATTCTTGAATACATGAGAGTGGATAGGATGAATCGGAAACCCCAACAACATAATCATTCATATTATACATCAACCGTTTTTGCATCTTTCAAGTCCATTCATCAAAACCTTGCATTCATGTTTATTTTTCATAGTTCAACAACAATATTTTCGGTTACAAGTCTAAGATAATCAACAAATCACATAACTATTTAGACCGTGAGTCATTTGGGAAACGATATTTGGTCTTACCATTTTATTATTACTTGATCCGATTCGGTACACTTGCCGAGGATTAGTTTACTATGGCTTCACCATAAATTTGCTCCTCTCCACCAAATTCCGACATAGGACCTCTTTCAACTCTTACTCCTAAACTTCATTTTCTATATGAATATAAGTTTAGTAGAGTTAAGATGACCTAACCCTCTGTACTCATACTCCATGCATACACTACACTATATAAATGTGGTATTATTCCTCCTTACGAAAGCCTCAACCACATAATACACACAAATTAACAATATTTTCCAATCACAACCTCGATGATTCTAGGAAAATCATCACCATTACCATTAGTACCTCATTTTTCCTTCCCCATTCATACAACGAAATCCATATATAAGTAAAATAATAATTCAATAGTTATATAACACAAAACAAAAGCTCGATAGAACCTAACATTCACCGTTATCACACAAACATCATCCTTTCATTTATCATTATATTCCATCATTTAAGGCATATTAAAATTAAGGTTTAATTGCTTCCTTTGTCCCCAATTTGGTTGAATTGTGTCAAATTCATCCTCATTTTTAAAAAAGTTTCATTGTCGTCCTCACGTGGTATAAAAGTGTCAATTGAATCCAAACATAGAAAAAATTTGTGTCAAAGTAGTCATTTTTCCTATATATCTGTGTCTTCCTTTCATACAATCAAGTACAGATATTCATTTTACCTTATCCAATTTAAGGCTTTTCATAGCTCCAGAGAAGTGACATATGAAAGGAAGACACAGAGATATAGGAAAAATGACTACTTTGACACAAATTTTTTCTATGTTTGGATTCAATTGACACTTTTACACCACGTGAGGACGACAATGAAACTTTTACACCACGTGAGGACGACAATGAAACTTTTTTAAAAATGAGGATGAATTTGACACAATTCAACCAAACTGGGGACAAAGGAAGCAATTAAACCTAAAATTAATAAACAATAAAATAGCATAGTTCCATCATAACATATCATTCAACCATCATAGGTTCGCTTAACGAATTTGTTTCACTTAGTGAATCCCTCTTGGGCAGGGTTTGCCCATCGGTAACTAAGGGCACCCAATAGAAATGAAATAGATGGATTTGTTTCAATTAGCGCCTATCGCCACCTCAACGATAACCAACACGAAGACTAGCACCCAACAACCCAAGCCTAGCACCCAATGCCTAAGTCACTGGAAATTGAATATCAGTTGGCTCCCAACAGTTCATGGGTGGTGCCCAACGGTAAGACCTCTAAACTTCACTAGAAATTTAATATCAATTGGCTCCCAACAGTCTCTAAGTAGCGCCAAATGCCATGTACCCCTAGAGCTCTTTTACTTCAATTTTCAGTGTTGGACCTAGTTCTACTTAATCACCTCCTGACGTTGTATCAAAAATCAAAGAAGAAATGGGCACATCAATTAGCTCAATTGACTTTAATTGGTGTTTTATCCCTTTTTTAAGTCCTAATTAATACCAAATCAGTTTGAAATAACCATTAGAAACCAATTGTTCATACTAATATGACCCTTCCGAATTATTCTACAAATCAAACATCAATTCAAAATACATATCATGTTTTATCACAACTTCTTAGTACGAAATTCATTCAACAAGTTTTTTTCACAAATTTAAATCCAATACAGAAAAATCACACATATCAAATACCAAATTTAACTCAACAATGTTCAACACATGTTAAACTAAATCAAGTAAATTCCAATTAAACAATTCAACCATTCCATAAAGATTAACATACACACAAGTAAACAAGATAAATTAAACTGTAAGAATATTACTAGCTTATCTTATATTGTGTAAAAACCCCTAATTCAAAGGATGCTCCTGGAACTCAAAAATAGATTAACAAAGTAAACTTACTCTATTTTAAATTCTAATCAATTAAAAGTGTTTCCACCATAAATTCATTGGTAGTCTCTGATCGCCAAATAAACGAAAGACAGTGATCGCCAAATAAACGAAAGACAGACTAGAAAGTAAGAGAAAAGTCCAAAGAAACTTTAGGAAATCATTTTTAAATACATGATGATTTTTATAAATTAAACTCAATTAACATAAAATTTATTTATAATTTATTTTATCTTTTTTGAATAAAATAGTTTAGTGTCATCTATAAAATCATTATTATTCTTAAAAACTATTTTATAATTCTTTATAAGTACAATAAAATTAGCAATTATAACTAGTTCTATATTTTTGTTAAATATATATTTTATTTCCTTAAAATTTTAAATATTAATATTTTAATCATTGTAAATTCATATTACCGTCTACAATATTTATGGAATTTGACTCTTTTAATGAGTATAATGATTTTAGAAAAAAAAGGGATAATAGCCATAAATTACAATAAGTTGTATCTTTATTAAATATGTACTTAAGTTTATATAATTTAAAATTTATACACTACTAAATGTACATTAAGCAAAAAGAAAGGTATTTTTAAAATGTTAAAGGTATCTGATATATTAATATTTATTTAGGGTTTATACGATTTTTGAAAATTATCTTCCAGATAAGACGATTCTAGCTTTGTATAAAATTACTTAGGTTTAATTGATTCAGAGTTTTCTATTTCTGCATATTTGCGTTAATTAGGCCCTTCTATTTTGAAAGAGCTTAATTGGGTCTCTTTTTACGTAAAATTGAATCAATAAAGTCTCTGCCGTGTCTCTCTCTCGCGTGTCTCTCTCTCCCGTGTCTCTGTCGTTAACGACGTTTAATGTGAGACGCATACTTTGAACTTAAATGATTAGGTGGACATAAAGACTTCATTACACGTATACTCAAATGATTTTTAATTTAAAAAACATTCTTAAAATTTCAATAACTTTAAATAAAAAGAAAAAGAAAAACGTTAGAATAATAGAGGAAGAACAAAGGTTTCCTTAAGTGTAATTAATTAAGGATGAGGGTTTCCTATTAATCCTAATTAAATTCTTTAATTATAATTGATTAGGATTTCTTTAAATTACTATTAATTATTAATTCTAAAATCCTAAATCTAATACAAGTGAACCCTAAATCTAATTCACGCAACTCAAACTTTTTTCTCCAAAGTTTCTTTTTGGTTCCCTTTTCTGTAGATTTTGATTCATGGTGAAATCCTCCTTCCCCTTCTGATTTTGCGATTTGAGGGTTTCAGTTTTTCGTCAAATTTTGGGGGTTTATGTGATTTCTTCTAATTTGAGATGTAGGGTTCATTCGAATTGAAATGGGGATTTACGTTTTGTTTCTGCGTATGGGGAGGGCGTTTCTGGAAATAAAACTAGAAATCAAATTAATTTATTGGAGAAAGAAATTAATTTGGTGTAAAAAGGAAAGTAATTGATTTTTAAATTAACTAGAAATCAAATTAATTAGAATTAATTATTTAAAGTTATTGAAATCCAAAGAAAGTTTTTTTAAATTAAAAATTATTTAAGTCCATGATGCCTTTATGTGCCACGGGTTATAAAATGCCACCTCACTATACTACCACGTAATATATTTAACGCCGTTCACAAAATTTAAGAGCAGAGACTTTATTAATTCAATTTTAGGTGAAAAGAAACCCAATTCAGCTCTTTCAAAATACGGGACCTAATTGACACAAATCTACATAGGAACTTTCGAATTAATTAAACCAATTACTTAATAATAATTTAAAAAATAATACTATATATTTACATACATACTTCATCAGTCACTTAATAAACCAACTCAATCTAACTAATTTATTAGTAAGTAAAAAAATTTTGAACTCAATCTAACCTATCACATGTTAATAGATTAAATGAGTTAACTCACTTAATTAACCTATCACGGATTGACGAATGAGCTGAAAGTTTTTAGTGAATAGTTCAAAATTTGCCAATATCAAATTTTAACTTTTTTTTTTAATCCAATCATACTTGAACGTATATTATACACATACTGTAAACTCGTTTAATTTCCTGTTTTGTTTTAACTGAGTTTGGTAATTACTAAAATCAAAACTGCTAGAAACATCTTGATATACTAATTCAAAAATAATAATCAAATAATAATAGAAGTTCCTACAATCTGTGACTTAAATTACAAGATCACAGAAAATATAAAGAGCAAACATCAACAATCTAGCATCATGGTTTTCTTTTTGACAGAAATCTGGCATCAGTTATTTACAGCAATATAGAATATGGCCAGATTCATAGATCTTATGGAACTATTCATCCATTGTACACTCCAATTGCTTCATGAACTCACCCAATCAATGCTTCACAGACCATCATAATAACCACCAACACTTATATGAGCTCTGCTCATAGGAGGAACACCTCTTGCTGCAGAAATTACATCATTTAATTTGGTTGCATGCTGCACCACTTGCTTAATCCTCTGAAATCATAACCAAACCAATCACTACTTCAAAATCCAACAACCAATTAAAACAACAATATTGGATCAATTGCAATCACCAAAAGATTCCAAAAATCTTGCCACAGGTAAACAGACTTTTTCTTTCCTTGACATTTCTCAAACAAACAAACAACAAAACCCAATACTAAATCATTCTCAGAATTTTACTCATGATCTATAATGTTGTCAAAAACTGTGACCAAACACAGTTGACACAGTAAAAAGTCACAAATGTATTGAATATTAAAAAACGATAAGTTTATACAGTTCTTAAGATGATAAACAAAAGCAGAGTTCTACTTCGGAGTTTCATGCTATAAAGGTTTTCATTACATGTCAGCATCAATCACAGAATTGAATCTTCATTCTAATAGAAAACCAACATTGAAAACAGTTATGAAACTCTAAAATCTTGATATTGTAGTTTCAGTTTTACAAGGAACAAACTCAGTGAAAATAAACAAACTGAGATTAGCTTACCTTGTCATCAGCATAGATCTGGAACCGGATCTTCTGATCCTGCTTTAGTTTGTTCCTTTGCTGGCTTCCAAAGAAGAGAACACAAATAGTAGCAGCTGCAACACCAAAAGAACATATGGCTCCAACACCAGTCAAACTCCATTTCCACAAGTTGAAACCACTGCTATTTTCTTCCTCCCAAGTGGAGTTCTCTTCTTTCTCACACACTTCCTTCTCCATAACCCTTCTTCTGGGTGAGGTGATGATCTCTATGGTTTCACCTTTGTCCTCAAATTTGAAGCCTCCTGCATCAATTGGAGGCAAGATTCCCCTGCTACTTGACTTGGGGGAGTCCATTTTCATGTCAGCAAATTCACTCTTCTCCTTAATCTTGAAGAAAACCTTCACTCTATCAGCCTCCACTGTCTCAAAATCCTTTGTTTTCTCTGATGGGGCAACTGCATCCAATCCCACAGGACCATTTTTCATGATGTCTTTCACCAAAACATCTTCTGGGGCCATGCCAATTCTTGGCTCCAATTCAATCGGCAAAGGAACTAGCTGAGTGCGCACCCTTGGTGGTGGTGGTGACGAGCAAAAGTAGTCCATGTCAAACACACTCTTTGAGTCCAACTTTCCCTTTCCAAGTGAATTCTTTTGCTTTTGCTTCCCACCATCTTCGTTGAAATCAAGGTACCCATCATCAGACAGAAACTCCCACTCATCAATATCCATTAAGATTGTTCAAGAGTGATCACAGAAAAACCAGGTTGGTTGATCTATTATGAGAAATAGAAAGAAAAACTGATCAAAGTATGAAACTTGGAAAATTGGGTGTCGAATTATTGAACCAAAAGATGCAAGCTTTTGGGGAATTTCAACACCATGAATGTCCCCTTATGGAAAACTCTTTCATGGTTAAGTGTTTATCTTTGTTGAAGATGACAATTTTGAGCAGGGTCCAGGTGGTCCCACTAGGGAGAATTACTTCTCAGATAGGGTTCCTTGATATTTCTTTTCAATTTTCTATAGGTTATTTAAAGGAGTATTAAAGTACACCAACAAAACAAAACTCAAACTCTATTATATATATACCTAAACAATAGGGAACAGTTAAATTTGAATAAAGCTCAGATTTTTATTCTGTGCCAAAAAGTATGGAAGTAATGACTAATGACCAAGTTAATCAAAGGTTCTACCTTTTACTTCCTACTTTGTTGATATCATTTAATGATTTTGTAACAACTACAAGTAGAGTGAGGCTTTCACATGAGAAGAAAAAGAAAATAAAAATTTATTTTGCTGCTTTTGCTCTTATCAACGGAGAGATTGTCGGTTGAATGTTGATAAAGACACAAAGAAAGTAAAAGAAGATAGAGTGAAGCCATATCACATCACATTGACATCGTCCATAAGTTTATTCTTCATTTTTTTAATCAAGTAGTTTAGATTTGCATTTATAAGCTACTTTTTCATATAATTTTTCATATAAGATCTATTATATTAACACAAATCATATATTGCTATATTGTATATATTATATGTACCGTATCAATTTTTAACAATTTATAACATATAAAAGTTATTGATATTATAAAATTGATAAAACAAAATTAATTTATTTTAAACATATAGATATAATGTTAATATAATTATCTAAAATAAATAATCATCTATCCCTTGGATAGATAGAGAGAAGGGGCAGAGTTTTAGGTTTTTTCATGTTGTCAAAGAGTTGAACAATGAAAATGGATTCCCTTAGCCAATTTAGCTCTTAATACAGGATCATTCAAGTCAGGTTTTTTTGTTATTGGGATAGGTGAATTCTTAGAGATCCATCCTCCAAAAGAACCGGATATGATAATTTTTCATCATCCGGCTCGAGCACTAATCAAATTTTTCAACTGTATCTATAGAATAAAATAGAAAAAAATGTATGTGTTATCCACACATATATGAAGATTCTAAATAATAAAAGAAACTCGATTCTATTCTCTTTTTCCAAAGTTACAATTTTTATTAAAAAAAAATAGAAATTGTTTCTTCGTCTTTACAAGAAAAAGGAGTAATTAACTGTGACGCGTTCACTAAAAAAAAATCCTTTTGTAGCGAATCATTTATTAAGAAAAATAAATAAGCTTAACACAAAAGCGGAAAAAGATATAATATTAACTTGGTCCAGAGCATCTACCATTATACCTACAATGATTGGCCATACCATTGCTATCCATAATGGAAAAGAACATTTACCTATTTATATAACAGATCACTATCTAAACACTAGTAAAAAAAAAGGAGATTCGGACTCGCACATTACGTTTCGGTTTCATCAAAACCGAAGCGTATGGAAACGCGGTGGCAATACTGTAATTCTAAACACACTATATGCCTCGATTCTCAATCAACCGGGGCTTAAAACACATACTGCTTCGGTTTCTAGAGCTAACCAAAGCATATAAGCTTTCAAAATTACCAAACTCTGACCTTTCAGCTGACAATTTTTTTGGAGAAAGAGATACTACCTCGGTTATCACTCAGAACCGAGGCATATATGTCTGCTCTTCCTGCCAAGCGTCTGACACCTTTCTAATGAGGCAGATATTACACCGGTTGCCTGGGGAACCGGGGCATATATGTCTGCTCTTCCAATGATAGTGCCTCGGTTCTGCAGTCACCCAAGGCAGTTTAGCCTGCTAAACAACTCCTCCCTCTAAACATTCTACGTTGCTTGAAACTGAGGCCATAGAGGCTTTTTCGCCTCGGGTGGGCGGCTAACTAAGGTATATGTCTCAATTTAATTTGAAAAATGACATTTACTAAAATGTTTATTGATAACGGTTGAAAAATCGTTATTTGTATACTTATTTTTGACATTAGAAACAACCTTTATGACTTAGAAACTAGCTTAAAATCATGCTTTTGCTTAAGTTTTGGAAATAAGATAGTTGGATGGGTTTTATGCTTGGTTTTCCTCGTTTTAGCAGGAATTAAGATGAATTGGATGAAGAAGTTGAAGTAGAAGGAGTTAGACTCAGAAAAGGAAGGAAAAATGCACAAAAGAAGAACCGTTGTCACCGCTGAGCGCCAAATTGCCGCTGAGCGCCATTTAATTCGGATTGGGCCTATTTTCTGTAATTTTTAATAAATTATATAAGGGTTTAGTCGACCTATGGTTGGTATCTTTGGACAGAAAGTGGTGAAATTACACTCCTTTCACCCCTTGGAGGCGAATTTTGGATGCGGAAGCTCCGCTCTTCAACTTTTAGGGTTCTATCTTTCATTCTTTTCATTATTTTCATCTAGTTTCACCATGTGTATGGTGAACTAAACTTCTATTGTTGTTGGGGAACCGATGTAATCCTTTGAAACTCTCATGTATTGAATTGGTTCTATATTTTATATGTTTTGCTTAATTAATTGTTAGGATTTTTCCTTTTTACTCTATGCATGCTTTGTTTAACTCATTCAATTGCATGATTATTGATTTTGTCACTATGGACACATATGAGAAAATCTAGAACTGGGGAAATTCTCCCAGAAGTAATATTACCTAGACATAGGAATAGGAGGATCAATTGCCTTTAAGCTTCTGTACGAATGTAATGCATGATTAATTGCTAGGGAGACAAGACATTGTAAACTAGTGATTAGAAGTAGGCTTTCTTCACCGAGACATCGGGTTTAAGGTAAATTAGAAAGTGACATTAACATTAATGAGGAAAGATGAATTCATGAATACATGAGAGTGGATAGGATAAGTCGGAAACCCCAACAACATTATCATTCCATATTTTACATTAATCACTTTTGCATCTTTCAATCCAATTAATCAAAACTTGCATTCATGTTTATTTTTCGCAATTCAACCACAATGATTTTGTTTACAAGTCTATATTAATCAAGAAATCACATAACTGTTTAGGTCGTGAGTTCTTTGGGAAACAATACTTGGTCTTACCATTTATTATTACTTGATACGATTCGGTATACTTGCCGATGTGTTAACAAGTTTTTGGCGCCGTTGGCGGGGACTCGTGGTTTAACTATTCTATTTGTGTGATTATTGATTAGCTTTGACTTGATTTTTTTTTAATCTTTTTATCTTTTTTATCTTTTTGTTTTATCCTTTTATCTTTTTTATCTTTTTGTTTTATCCTTTTATCTTTTTTATCTTTTTGTTTTATCTTTTTATCTTTTTTATCTTTTTAGTTTGTCGTTTCTATCTTTTTGTGCTAACAATTATTTCTAGGGTCTTGTTTTCTTGTGTATGCAGGATATAATTCGGACTAGGAGCAAGAAAACAACGGAACCTCTTCTTGAAGGATTGGACGAGAATATAAGGAGGAGTAGAATTCGAACATCTAGAGAATTAATTCCTTCTTCGGAGACACTTCTACAACCCTCACCACAAAGATCTAACCAAAGTACTGAAGAGATGGCCGGAGAGAATAATGGTAGACGTACTCTAGCGGATTACACCACTGTTGTTGGAAACATGGAGGTGAAACCAACGTTGATACAATTGGTGAAGAGCAACCAATTTAATGGGCTATCACATGAAAGTCCATATGAGCATCTAACCACATTCAATGAGATTTGCAACACTGTGAAGATCAATGGTGTGTCGGATGACGCTATAAAGCTTAGTTTGTTTCCTTTCTCATTGGGAGGCAATGCTAAGTTATGGTTGAATTCTTTCTCCGAGGATAGCTTTACTGAATGGGAAGTTGTGGTTTCAAAGTTTCTAAACAAGTACTTCCCACAATCTAAAATCAACAAAGGGAAGCAAGAAATTTCTTCTTTTAGACAAGGCATGGAGGAGACGCAAGGTCAAGCATGAGATAAATATAAGAGCTTGTTGAGAAAGACGCCCACTCATGGCTTTGACGAAGCAACGATAGTCATTATTTTCCTTGGACGTCTTAGTTCATAAACCAAATTGATGCCAGATGCCTCAACTGGAGGTAATATGAAATGCAAGACTCTAGAGGAAGCTTTTGAATTGATAGACAACATGGATACCAATGACAACGAGATGCATAGTGAAAGAGGAGCTCCAATTCAACAGAAGGGAGTCCTACAATTGCAATCTTAAGATGCCTTGCTTGCACAAAATAAAATCATAACTCAACAGTTGGAGAATTTGACAAAGACACTCGCTCAGTTGCCAAAGGAGTTGAAGAACGTTTCACAGGTTCAACAACAACTCTGTGAATTGTGTGGTGGTGACCATATCAATGGTCAATGTGCTTTTCCAGTGGAAGCCCTAGAAGATGTCAATTTTATGGCCAATCAATTTCAAAATCAATTTCAATACCGCCAAGGGAACTTCAACCAAGGGTGAAAACCTCACCCAAGCATGGGTCAAGGTAAAAATAGACAAGTTGGACAAACAGGACAAGTTAATAGACCACAACAGCAAAATCACTATGGCAACATGTATCTACGCTAAATGAGAGATCAACAAAGCTTGAAGAAACTCTTCAACAATTTATTCAGGTGACTATCTCCAATCACAAGAGTACTGAAGCTGCAATTAGAAATCTGGAGATACAGGTTGGCCAAATGGCTAAGAAGTTGGAGGATATGCTTGACAGGAGTTTTGGGGCTAATACTGAGGTTAACCTTAAGGAAGAATGTAAAGTTATTGTGAGTATATGTGATGAGAGAGTGGATAAAAAAGGTGAGGATGAGAGAAAAGAGAAAGAAAAGAAGAGGGGAGTAAAAAATGGTGAGAAAAGTGAAAGAGTTCTTCCTTATCCTAAGAGGAGTGAAAAATTTGATAAAGAGAGACAATATGAGCGTTTTAAAGAGATCTTCAAAAAATTAGAGATTAAAATACCTTTGACTGAAGCACTGCAACAAATTCCTGTCTATTGTTAACCCTCGGAGATGTAACTGAATCGTATCAAGTAATAAAATTGGTAAGACCAAGTATCCTTTCCCAAAGGACTCGCGGCCTAAACAGTTATGGGATTTGTTGATTATCTTAGACTTGTAACTGAAAATATTGTTGTTGAACTATGCAAAAATAAACATGAATGAAAGATTTTGATAAATGGACTACAACAATGCAAAAACAGTTGATGGATAATATGAATGATTATGTTGTTGGGGTTTACCAATTCATCCTATCCACTCTCATGCATTCAAGAATTCATCTTTCTTCATTAATGTTAATGCTACTTTCTAAATTACCTTAAACCCAATGTCTTGGTGAAGAAAGCCTACTCATAATCACTAGTTATATAGTATTCTAAAAATTATAGAAAAGTGGCCCAAGGCCCATAAAAATGGTGCTCAGCAATAAGTGCGATTCTTCATTTTGACGCTCAGTTGCATTTATGCCCCTCAACGGTGACTATGGGACCTCAAGAACACCGCTCAGCGGTAATTTCCACTGAGCGGTACTCGTGTCTTCTCTTTTTGTGCACTTTTCTCTTCCTTTTCTGATTCCAACTTCTTCCTACTTCACTTCTTCATCTAATTCATCTTAAATCCTACCAAAACAAGGAAAACCAAGCATAAAACCCATCCAACTCTCTTATTTTAAAATCATAAACAAAAGCATGATTCCAAGGTAGTTTCTAAGTCATAAAGGTTGTCTTTAAGGTCAATTTTAAGTATAAAAATAACAGTTTTTCAACTGTTATCACAACCCCAAACTTAGAACATTTCTTGTCCTCAAGCAAACAAGATGTAACTCAATCGTCCACCAATCCACACAATGGTTAACCACATTCAAAACTCCTTCTTTCAAGACAAGTAAGTACTCAAATTAGCTCATCACAAAGACTTCAATCAAGACGTGCATATGCTTTAGTGTTCACACCATCACATAATATCCAACAAATGTTATTTTCATGAATGATCAATCAACTAAGCATAGATGTTCTTATGTGTTCATGGAATCTTTCCTTACTAGATAAAGTGTTTCACTAAAACACACAAGTGTATAAGAGGTCACTCATCCATTCTACTATCACAATATTGCATGAATTAACTTTGCCTTTCATTTAACCACCGTAAAAAACATTCACAAGTAAGTTTCATCACAAGGACTTTTCTATGGCTTATAATGTGGCTGGGCTAACAAGAATATGGGTTTTTCTAGATCACAAGATCCTTGAGTTAAGTGAATCACCTAAACCATTCTTCCTTCTTCCCAACTTTCTTTTGCATTGAGTCTTTCTCTTTTTCTTTCTTTTCTTTTCTTTTTCTTTTGATTTTCACGTGCTTAGCTCTTGGCTCAATGCTTGTTATTTTCCCTTTCTAGACTTCCCAAGAACCCCAAACTTGAACATTTATCAATACCACAAAATATTTTCAACTCAACTCAAGGTAAAGTTTTTCAAATCATGGTCAAAGCTAAAGGTTCAGAGCATAGAACACATAGTGCTCTCTTTTAGTGGGCTAAAATCATGTATCTTGGCTAAAAAGGGTTACCAACAAAAGCCTTGATCATATGACACATACAAGCAAATGATTCCATCATAGAAAACCTGGGCAAAGTCATTTATGCTTTCAAAGTAATAGCATTCAATCAAAAACTCTGGATCTCGAAAACCTCACATATAGGCTCATTTAACCATTCCACATACACATCCTGCTTAGCATCATAATCAAAATCACAACATCATGCATTTGTTCACAAAGCTTGTGAACCATCACCTGTATCTCAGCATATAGTGCATGATGACAAATTTATGAAAACCCAAAAAACGGCGCCAAAAACTTGTTTAACCCTCGGCAAGTGTGACCGAATCGTATCAAGTAATAAACTCGGTAAGACCAAGTATCGTTCTCCCAAAGGTCTCACGGCCTAGTTAGTTATATGATTTCTTGATTATTTAAGACTTGTGAACAAATTCTTGAGGTTTCAAATGCAAAAGACAATAAGTAAACAAGTATGCATGAGTTTTAATCAATGTAAAAGAGGAACACAAACACTTGAACGAATTAGATGGATGAGTATGTTGTTAAGGTAATCAATTTCATCTTATCCACTCTCATATACTTTAGGAATTCATCATTCTTTTCATCAATGTTAATGCCACTCTCTAAATCACCTTGCAAGAAAGACTATCCTTAATTACGAGTTCATACAATTCCTACCATCCCTAATAATTAATTCTGAAGCACAGAAGCTTAAGGCAACCAACCCTCATATCCCTATGTCTAGGCAATATCCTATTGGGAGAATTTCCCCGGATCTAGATTTCCCCGTATGTGTCCATATCGACAAAATCAATAATCATGACATCGAATGAGTTAAACAATGCATGCTTTGAGCAAAGAGGAAAAACCCTAACTAATGATGAAAGAAAGCATGTATCTCAAATAAGATGTTTAAACACAAATTCCATATATGAGAGCTTCAAAAGATTACATTGATTCTCCAACAACAAGAAGAGTTTAGTTCACCATGTTCATGGTGAAACTAGATGAAATACAATAAAAGAGTGAAAGATAGAGCCCTAGAAAGTTGAGTAGGTAGCCTTAGCATCCTGATAACAGTTGAAAAACTGTTATTTTCATGCATAAATTGATACTAAAAGCAACCTTAAACACTTAGAAACTAGCTTAGAATCATGATTTTGTTCATATTTTTAGAAATAAGAGAGTTGGACTGGTTTATGCTTGATTTCATTGTTTTATGCAGGTTTTAAGGTGAATTTGATGAAAGAAGTAAAGAAGGATAGAGATGGAATCAGAAAAGAACTCAAAAAGTTCAAAAGAAGAGAAGCCGCAAGTACCGCTCAACGCCAGTTTACCGCTGAGCGGCACTCAGGAACACCCGTTTGCTCCGCTGAGGGGTGAAAGTGCAGCTGAGGGGAGAATTGACTACGCGCTGGTACCACTGAGCGGTGGTCTCTTGGGCTTAGGCCCACTTTTCTGTAATATTTCGAATAGTATATAAGCTTTAGGTGATGGACGAACGCCCGAGGAGAGACCGAAGACGTGACGCTGACTCCTCGAAGCTTCCTCCAGAGAGATGAAGACGCAGCGGAATGGAAACGAAACTCAAGATTGAAGTGGAAACTGAGAGCGAAACTCATGAAAACCTAGGATCTAAGGTTTAGTCGGTGGAAGTTGAAGGTATGGAAAATGAAGATGGTTTGTTCGGTGAGAAACCCTAGGAGGACGAAGAACTACTGATTTAATCGGTGGAAAGTGACTTACAATCGGTGAAAAATGGAATAGAAAGGCAGATCTGAGATTGTAGACAATGGAACTCTCGAGAGCGAGAGTGAGACGCGAAGAAGAAAGAGAATATGGAATGTGCGTGTCTGATGTGCGTGAAGAAAGAAGTGAGAGGCGCGGTCTGAACGTGGCTGACGCGTTGGATTGGAGACGTATTGGCAGCTGACGCGTGCCAGATGTGGCAGTGGAGGAGAGGAAGCGTGAAGGATGAGAAGCACCGTGAAAATGGAAAATGAAAGTGAGAGATGTGCTTGGAAGGTGGCTAGAGGAAGTCTTTGGACTCTCTAGCCTGACTTTCAAGAGAGAATAGTTTCTATTTCAGAAAGTCTAATTCTCATTAATCTCAAAAGTGACAATACAATAGAGGAGCTGGGTATTTATAGTAACCCATGCTCCTTAAGAGCTAAACTATAAAAAGTAAATTACAAAAAGAGGACTACGTCAAGTAGGATTCCATCATTAGGACTTCCTAGGGTTTGTATCTTTGGCTGGAGAAGACGCAAAACACACTTTTCACCCCTTGGGGGTAGAATTGGAGATGGTGATGGCTCTCCTCTTCTCTTTCTATGGTTTTTCTATCTCTTCCATTCTTTCATTATTGTTCATCTAGTTTCACCATTAATATGGTGAACTAAACTTTGTATTGTTGTTGGGGAGTCAATGTAATCTTTTGAAGCTCTCATATATGGAATTTGTGTTTAAACATCTTATTTTGAGATACATGCTTTCTTTCATCATTAGTTAGGGTTTTTCCTCTTTGCTCAAAGCATGTATTCTTTAACTCATTCGATGTCATGATTATTGATTTTGTCGATATGGGAACATACGGGAAAATCTAGATCCGAGAAATTCTCCCAATAGCATATTGCCTAGACATAGGGATATGAGGGTTGGTTGCCTTTAAGCTTCTGTGCTTCAAAATTAATTATTAGGGATGCTAGGAATTGTATGAACTCGTGATTAAGGATAGGCTTTCTTGCAAGGTGATTTAGAGAGTGGCATTAACATTGATGAAAAGAATGATGAATTCCTAAAGTATATGAGAATGGATAAGATGAAATTGATTACCCCAACAGCATACTCATCCATCTAATTCGTTCAAGTTTTTGTGTTCATCTTTTCCATTAATCAAAACTCATGCATACATGTTTACTTATTGTCTTTTGCATTTGAAATCTCAAGAATTTATTCACAAGTCTTAAATAATCAACAAATTGTATAACTAACTAGGCCATGGGTCCTTTGGGAGAACGATACTTGGTCTTACCGAGTTTATGACTTGATACGATTCGGTCACACTTGTCGAGGGTAAACATGTTTTTTTCGCCGTTTTTCGGTGTTAATAAGCAGGATGATCACCCAATCTCCTTGCATTGGTGTAAAATTCTTTCACCACTGCTATGTTAGCTGGTGAAGGGTAGGTGGCTAGCCTCCTCCAGTTCCTAGTCACCATTTGCTCTCCAAACTGTGGAGCTAATTCAAGAATCAATCCAGCCTTCCTTTCCTTTAAGAGTCTCCTATCTGGGACAATTTTGAAATCTTTCTCATGCTTGCAGGAAAGGAACTTGTTAGAATGAGTGCGTTTTGGTTCCTTATCCTTCCTCTTGGTTCCTATAGTCTTGTATCTCTTGCCAGATGAGGAGGCCATCCCTACATCAAATACAATCCCTCTTGGTCCACCACTGAGGGCAAACAGAACCCATCAGTGCAACCTATGCATCAAACCAGCAAGCAAAAGAGCCACAAAATCAATTCTTCCAGAATCGCGCTCAGGGGAAATTTTTGTTGAGCAGCGATTCTGTAGATTTTTCAAAATTCATTTTTGACTGTCCTATTCTCCACCCTTATGCAATCCTATTAGTTCCAGACCCAAATCAAGTATTTTAATCAGTTCAAACAGCAATTAATTCATCAAATCATGCATAAAAATCAAAATCCCTAAAGAATCATGCTTAAACAACCATGTTCAACTCAATTCATGCTTTCAAGAACCCTAGAATGAAAATTGCTTGAACTTACTTGAGTGGAGATGCTAGATGAATGAAGAATGCTCTAGGAATGTCAAGAAATCAGCCCCTAATAGCGATGCTCTCACCAAACCCCAAACTTGGATGGAAACCTAGTGAGAAAGTGAGTGGAAGAAAGGTTTTATAAAGGGGAAGAGGGAAAAAGTATAGAGAACTCTTGAGAAAGTGTTTAAGAGTGTGTGGGAAGAATGGAATATGAAAATAGAGGTAAAGTCGCACCCTAGAGTATAAAAATACCTTAATGGGCCCTACTCCAGCTGAGGCCAATTTAGCCAAACCAATCCACACCAATCTACAGTACTTCCGCTGAGCGGCATTTGCGCCACCTAATCTCCTTCTTCCTTGCTTGCCCTAGGTGTCTTATAATCATACCTCTCACTCACCTTATGCATTTATGTTCCCACATCACTCAAACATTCTATCCCTATCACGCAACTAAAACAGAATAAAAAAAAAATAAAATCAATCAACTAGGTTGCCTCCCAGGTAGCGCTTGTTTAACGTCACAAGCCTGACCCAAAATCCATCAACACCCATCAGTAGGTGCAAAAAACCTAGTATCCTTCAATAGATACTTAAGCACCTAGCATCCACAAGTAGATACTATACCCAAAAGTGTAAAAAATAATAATAAAAAATGTCCAAAGTTTATAAAATTACATCACCCATAAAAATTAAAGAAATTAATGTTCTCAAATCACTGGGATGCCTCCCAGCAAGTGCTCTTTTAACATCACTAGCTTGACCCAGTAAAGCTCAAGTTTCATCTTCAATGTTGGTGCTCATCTTACTGTCATCACACCAACTCATCAGCTGCTTCTGGTCCACCTTCTTAACTCTCTTTGACTGTGGAGATTCAATCTCTATCACTCCATTATCTTTATATTCTTTCACAACCTACAACTTGTTTTTGAATCTTACATGTTTACCAAGTTTGAGTTGCATCAAGTCATCATGAACCGTGCTTTCTTTGCCATCTTTTTCTTCTTCCCTAACCTGTTACAAGAAACAATTTTTACGTTTGAAGCCCGGCTTTGCAACTTTAAAGCTAGTCATGGGTACATCTTGACATGTAGGTTTATGACTAGCCTCTTCCTTTTACATCTGCTGCTCCTCTTTGAAGACATTAAAAATCACCCTTTCTTCTTGGTCTTGAAGCACTATCATCCCTTCATCTACATTGATGATGACCTTGGTCGTTTTCATAAACGGTCTTCCAAGAATAATTGGGGTCAAATTATCCTCCATCTCCATCACCACAAAGTCCACCAAGAATTTTAGTTTGCCCACACAAACCATAACGTCTTCCACTACACCATAAGGCTTCTTTGAAGATCCATCCGCCATTAGCAAAGTCACCTTTGTTGGCTTGACTTCAAGATCACCAGTTCGCTCAAATAAAGATAAAGGCATCAAATTAACACTTGACCCTAAATCAAGTAGGGCTTTCCTTATCTTTTCCTTCCCTATGACGCAAGGAATGGTAAAACGTCCTGGATCTTTCACTTTTGGAGGAAGTGGCTTCTTCTTAACATATTTGCACTCATCAATCTCCTCATCTAAATATCTTTTCTTTGTGGAGACTGGCTTCATATGCTTCGCATAAGCTGGAAATTGTTGCAATGCTTCATTCAAAAGTATATCAACCTCCAATTGATTGAAGATATCTTTAAAACACCCAAATTATCTCTCTGTCTCAATTCTCTCACAGCCTTTTGGATAAGGAAGAATCTTTTCACATATTTCAAAAATTTTCTCTCCTCTCTTTTCTTCTTTTTCTTTTCTCTCATGCTCTCCTTTTCTCTCTTCTTTTCTCTCTACTCTCTCTTCTTTTTCTTCTTTTCTCTCTAACTCAACTCTTTCAACATCCACACTCACGAAAACTTTACACTCTTCCTTAAGGTTAACCTCAGTATTAGCCCTAAAACTCTTATCAGGCATATCTTCCAACTTCTTAGATACTTATCCAACTTGCATCTCTAAGTATCTAATGGCCGCTTCAGTGCTCTTGTGTTTGGAAATAGTCACCTACATAAATTGTTGAAGAGTCTCTTCCAACTTTGTTGATCTTTCATTGAGTGAAGACACTTGTTTCCATAATGATGGTTGCTACTGTGGCATGTTGAATTGTCTTGATTGCCCAGCTTGTCCAGCTTGTCCTTGACCTTGACCCATGCTTGGGTGAGGTTTCCACCCTTGGTTGTAATTACCTTGGCGGAATGGAAATTGATTGGCCATGAAATTTAAATCTTATAAAGCCTCCACTAGAAAAGCACATTGACCATTGATATGGTCACCACCACATAGTTCACACATTTGTTGTTGTTGAACTTATGCAACTCCCTTTAGCTCCTTTGACAATTGTGCAAGTGTCTTTGTTAAATTCTCTAACTGTTGAGTTATGATCTTATTCTGAGCGAGCAAGGCATCATTTGATTGCAATTGTAGAACCCCTTTCTGTGGAATTGGAGTTCCTCTTTCAATGTGCAACTCGTTATCATTAGTAGCCATATTCTCTATCAACTCGGTTGCTTCCTCTAGAGTCTTCCATTTGATATTACCTTCAGCTTAGGCATCTAACATCAACTTGGTTTGTGAACCAAGACCTTCAAGGAAAAGAAGGACTACTACTGCTTCATCAAAGCCATGCGTGGGAGTCTTTCTCAATAAGCTTTTATACTGATCTCATGCTTTACCTAATGTCTCATCTATGCCTTGTCTGAAAGAAGATATCTCTTGCTTCCCTTTAATGACTTTAGATTATGGGAAGTATTTGTTTAAAAACTTTGAAACCACGGCTTCCCACTCAGTAAAGCTACCTTCTGGAAAAGAATTCAACCATAACTTAGGATTGCCTCCTAATGAGAAAGGAAACAAACTAAGTTTTATTGCTTCATCCGGCACCCATTAATCTTCACAGTGTTGCAAATTTCATTGAATGTGTGAGATGTTCATATGGACTTTCATGTGATAGCCCATTAAATTGGTTGCTCTTGACCAACTGTATCAATGTCGACTTCACCTTAATGTTTGCGGCATTGACCCTCAGTTTTGCTATACTGTTAAAATGTTAAGGGCCAACCACAGTGGGGTAATCTGTACGTCTACCATTATTCTCCTCGGCCATACCTTCAATGTTTTGATTTGACCCTTGTGGACATATCGGAAAAGGGAATAATTCTCTTGAAGTTCAAACTCTCCTCCTCCTTTTACTTTCGTCCAAGCCTTCAAGAAGAGGTTCCGAAGTGATTTTGCTCCTAGTTCGAACTATTGATGAACAAATCTTCAATCCCCGAACACGGAGTCAAAAACTTGTTAATCCTCGGCAAGTGTAACCGAATCGTATCAAGTAATAAAACATGGTAAGACCAAGTATCATTTTCCCAAGAGACTCACGGCACTAAACAATTATGTGATTACTCAACTAATTAAGACTCTAAAGAACACATTTTTGGGATTTTGAATGCAAATGCAATAAAATAAACATGAATGCATGAATGCAATTTGATCAATTGAGGTTAAACACAAGAAAGAATGGATGAAGTTGATGATATTGTTGTTGGGGTTTATATTTAACCTAATTTACTCTCATGCATTTATGAATTCGTCTTTCTTTTCATTAATGTTAATGTCACTCTCTAAATTACCTTAAACCCGATGTCTTGGTGAAGAAAGTGATAACAGTTGAAAAACTGTTATTTTCATGCTTAAAATTGACACAAAAAGCAACCTTTACACTTAGAAACTAGCTTGAACTCATGCTTTTCTTCATATTTTCAGAAATAAGAGAGCTGGGCAGGTTTATGCTTGATTTCATTGTTTTTGTGCAGGTTTTAAGGTGAATTTGGTGAAAGAAGTGAAGAAGGAGAGAGATGGAATCAGAAAAGACATCAAAAAGTGCAAAAGCAGAAGCCGAAGTCACCGCTCAGCGGTAGTTTATCGCTGAGCGGCACTCAGGAAGTCACGGGAGGTCCGCTGAGGGGCAAAATGGCCGCTGAGGGGAAGAAACGACTCACGCACTTACCGCTGAGCGGTACTTTACCGCTGAGCGGCACTTTTATGGGCTTGGACCTAATTTTCTGTAATTTACGAATAATATATAAGCTTTAGGGTTTCCTAGGGTTAGGTATCTTTGGCTGGAACGAAGCAAACACTCTCTCTTCCACCCCTTTGAAGGAGGATCTTGGATGCTGAGGCTTCCTCTTCACCTTTTTAGGGTTTTATCTTTCATTCTTTCATTGTTATTCATCTAGGTTCACCATGAATATGGTGAACTAAACTCTGTATGTTTGTTGGGGAATCAATGTAATCTTTTGAAGCTCTCATATATGGAATTTGTTTTTACATCTTTTATTTAAGATCTATGCTTTCTTTCATCATTAGTTAGGGTTTTTCCTCTTTGCGTAATGCTTGCATTGTTTAACTCATTCGATGCATGATTATTGGTTTTGTCGATACGGGCGCGTACGGGAAAGTCTAGATCCGGGGAATTTCTCCCAATATCATATTGGTTGTCGTTAAGCTCCTGCACTTATGAACTAATCATTAGGAATGCTAGGAATTGTATGAACTCGTGATTAGGGAGAAGCCTTCTTGAAAGGTACTTTAGAGAGTGGCATTAACAATGATGATTTGAATGTTGAATTCCTAAAATATATGAGAGTGGATAAGATGAAATTGACCCCCAACAACATATTCATACATATATTTCATTGAAAGTGTTTATCTTTTGCTTTTGCCATTGATCAAAACTTCATGCATACATATTTAATTTTCGTCTTTTGCATATAAAATCCAAATATTTCGTCTTTAAGTCTTAGCTAATCAATAAACCACACAACTAAACTAGGCCGTGAGTCCTTTGGGAAGAACGATACTTGGTCTTACCAAGTTTATTACTTGAACGATTCGGTCATACTTGCCGATTGAAAAACAAGTTTGTGACATCATATTTTGGTGTTCATAAATTTGTCCATCAGAAAGCCTGTCCTTAATTATGAGTTTAAGAAGGTTACATCTCTCCCAACAAGAATTAGGTTTAGCCCTCCATCGTCATGGAAGAACTAGATGAATAATGGAATGAAAGAATGAAAGAGATAGAAAAACCCGAGAAAGAGAAGAGGAGAGTCGTCACCATCCCCAAATCTACCCCCAAGGGGTGAAAAGTGTGTTTTTATGCTTAAGCCATCAAAAGATACTAACCCAAGTGATAACGGTTGAAAAACCGTTATTTTTATGCTTAAAATTGATACCAAAAGCAACCTTTAAGACCTAGAAACTAGCTTGAACTCATATTTTTGCTTTAGTTTTGTGAATAAGAGAGTTGAAAGTGAATTTAATGGTTTTGTGCAAGATTCCTTTGATTTTGTAGGCTAATTGAATGATTTGAAAGAAGAATTGAAGTACCGAATGATTGGAGTGCTAAAAAGTCAACCAGAAACCAGAAAAGTCAACTAGTCAACCAGAAAAGTCAAGCAGTCAACCAGAATGCTGAAAAACCAACTAGAATGCAAAAAAAGTGTGACCGAGTGGCGCTGAGCGGTAAAATACCGCTGAGTGGCACTTTTCAGCTGCCAAAATCACCGCTGAGGGGCAAAAACAACGACTGGGGGCAAAATGGATCATGCGGTATTACCGCTCAATGGTAAAATACCGCTGAGCGCCATTCTAAGTGGGCTTGGACCGGTTTTCTTTTGTTTTTATGGGCTTGGACTTGTTTTATGTTATTTTTATGCCCTATTTAAGGACTTGCACGTCCTAGGGTTTGTATCTTTGGCTGAGACGAAGCAAACACTCTCTTTTCCACCCCTTGAAGGAAGATCTTTGATGCTCAGGCTACCTCCTCCTCTTTCTATGGTTCTATCTTTCATTCTTTCATTATTGTTCATCTAGTTTCACCATGAATATGGTGAACTAAACCTTGTATTGTTGTTGGGGAATCAATGTAGTCTTATGAAACTCTCATATATGGAATTTGTTTTAACGTCTTATATTAAGATATATGCTTTCTTTCATCTTTAGTTAGGGTTTTTCCTCTTTGCTTATTGCTTGCTTTGTTTAACTCATTCAATGCCATGATTATTGATTTTGTCGATACGGGAACGTACGGGGAAGTCTAGATCCGGGGAATTTCTCCCAATAGCATATTGGTTGCCTTTAAGCTCCTGCACTTCAGAACTAATTACTAGGAATGCTACGAATTGTATGAACTCGTAATTAAGGATAGGCCTTCTTGCAAGGTGATTTAGAGAGTGGCATTAGCAATTGATGATAAGAATGATGAATTCTTAAAAGTATATGAGAGTGGATAAGATGAAATTGATAACCCCAACAACATACTCATCCATCTAATTCATTGAAGTGTTTGTCTTCTGTTTTCCTCCATTGATCAAATTCATGCATACATATTTAATTACTGTCTTTTGCATTAAAACCTACAATCAATTTGTTCTTAAGTCTTAAATAATCAACAAATCATATAGCTAAATTAGGCCGTGAGTCCTTTGGGAGAACGATACTTGGTCTTACCGAGTTTATTACTTGATACGATTCGGTCACACTTGCCGATTGTTAAATAAGTTTGTGGCGCCGTTTTTCGGTGTTCATAAATTTGTCATCAAGTTTTTTGCAGCGCTGCCGGGGACTCGTGGTTTAACTAATTCATTTGTGTGATTATTGATTATCTTTGACTTGAATTTTGAATTTTGAATTTTTAATTTATGTTTTTATTTTCTCTGTTTTTATTTTATTTTATTTTATTTTATTTTATTTTTCTGTTTTTATTTTTTCTGTTTTCTGTTTTTTTTTTTTTCTATTTTTATTTTATCTTCTTATCTCTTATTTTATATCTTCTTTATCTTTTTGTGCTAACAATTATTTTTAGGATTTTGTGCCTAATGCCTACAGGATGCAATTCGGTCAAGAATTTAACTATATGGGCACTCAATTCTACCAAGGTAAACAAAGGAAAGCAAGAGATATCATCTTTTAGGCAAGGCATGGAGGAATCACTAGGTCATGCATGGGATAGGTACAAAAGCCTATTAAGAAAGACTCCCACGCATGGATTTACGAAGTAGAAGTAGTCCTAATCTTCCTTGGAGGTCTTGGTTCACAAACCAAAATGATGTTTGACGACTCAGCAGGACGAAATATCGAATGGCAAACTCCAGAGGAAGCTACAGAAATCATTGAAAATATGGCTACAAGTGATAATGAACTAAACAGTGAAAGAGGAGCTCCTATTCAACAAAAAGGAGTTCTATAGTTACAAACCAATGATGCCTTGCTAGCACAGAACAAGATACTAACTCAACAATTGGAGACTCTCACAAAAATGCTTGCACAACTGCCAAAAGAGTTAAAGACTGTTGCACAGGTTCAACCACAGTTGTGTGAATTATGTGGGGGTAACCATATCAATGGTCAATGCACTTTTCCAGTAGATGCTTTAGAGGATGTTAACTTCATGGCCAATCAATTTTCATACCGTTAGGGGAATTTCAATCAAGGGTGGACAGTGATAACAGTTGAAAAACTATTATTTTCATGCTTAAAATTGATACTAAAAGCAACCTTTAACACTTATAAACTAGCTTGAAATCATGCTTTTGGTCATATTTTTAGAAATAAGAGAGCTGGACAGGTTTATGCTTGATTTCAATGTTTTTATGCAGGTTTTAAGGTGAATTTGGTGAAAGAAGTGAAGAAGGATAGAGATGGAATCAGAAAAGACATCAAAAAGTGCAAAAGGAGAAGTCGAAGTTACCGCTCAGCTGCAGTTTACTGCTGAGCGGCACTCAGGCAGTCACATTGGATCCGCTGAGGGGTGATTTGGCCGCTGAGGGGAAGAAAACAATTCACGCACTTACCACTGACCGGTAGTTTACCGCTGAGCGGCACTATTTTGGGCTTGGGCCTAATTTTCTGTAATTTTAGAATAGTATATAAGCTTTAGGACGTCCTAGGGTTTGTATCTTTGGCAGAGACGAAGCAAACACTCTCTTTTCCACCCCTTGAAGGAAGATCTTGGATGCTCAAGCTACCTCCTCCTCTTTCTAGGGTTTTATCTTTCATTCTTTCATTATTGTTCATCTAGTTTCACCATGAATATGGTGAACTAAACCTTGTATTGTTGTTGGGGAATCAATGTAGTCTTGTGAAACTCTCATATATGGAATTTGATTTAATGTCTTATATTAAGATATATGCTTTCTTTCATCTTTAGCTAGGGTTTTTCCTCTTTGCTTATTGCTTGCTTTGTGTAACTCATTCATTGCCATGATTATTGATTTTGTCGATACGGGAACGTACGGGGAAGTCTAGATCCGGGGAATTTGTCCCAATAGCATATTGGTTGTCTTTAAGCTCCTACACTTTAAGAACTAATTACTAGGAATGCTAGGAATATTATGAACTCGTAATTAGGGATAGGCCTTCTTGCAAGGTAATTTAGAGAGTGACATTAGCATTGATGATAAGAATGATGAATTCTTGAAAGTATATGAGAGTGGATAAGAGGAGATTGATAACCCCAACAACATACTCATCCATATAATTCATTGAAGTGTTCTTTTTGTTCTTTTCCATTGATCAAATTCATGCATACATGTTTAGTTATTGTCTTTTGCATTAAAACCTATAATCAATTTGTTCTTAAGTCTTAAATAATTAACAAATCACATAGCTAAACTAGGCCGTGAGTCCTTTGGGAAATCGATACTTGGTCTTACCTTGTTTTATTACTTGATACGATTTGGTCACACTTGCCGATTGTTAAACAAGTTTGTGGCACCGTTTTTCGGTGTTCATAAATTTGTCATTAGAAAGCACACCCAAGCATTGTTCACGGACAAAGTAGGCAAGCTGGACAAGAAGAGCAATTTAACAAGCAACAACAACAACCAACCTCATGGCAACAAATTTCTATACTTAATGAAAGATCAATAAGGATGGAAGAAACTCTTCAGCAATTCATACAGAAAACTGAATCCTCTCAAAAGAGCACTGAAGCTGCTATTAAGAACTTGGAGATTCAAATGGGTCAGACTACCAAGCAATTAGAAGAAAGGCCTAACAAAAATTTTGGGGCTAATACTGAGGTTAACCCCAGGGAAGAGTGTGAAGTGCTAGTGAGTGTAAATGTTGAAAAAGTTGAGTTGGAAAAAGAAGAGAGAGAAGAGCGAAAAGAGAGAGAAGAGAAAGAAGAAGAGAAAATTTGTGTGCAGATTGAGAAAGTGAGTAGAAAAAGAAAAGAAAAAAAGAAAGTGAGAGAAAAGAGAAAGAGGACGAGAGGAAGAGAGAGAGTATCATATGGAAAACCTCTTCGTCATCCAAAGAAGTATCATAGGAAGGAAAAGAAATTTAAGTGCTTTATGGAAATCTTCAAGAAATTGGAGATTAAAGTTCCTATGATTGAGACACTGCAACAGGTTTCTAGTTTGATCAAATTTCTGAAGAAGTTCAGTAGAAAGAAGAAAAACAAGATGGAACATGAGCTTTATTGGGTCAAGCTAGTGACGTTAAAAGAGCGCTTGCTGGGAGGCAACCTAGTGATTTAAGAACTTTTAATTTTTGGTTTGGTGATGTAATTTTGAACTTTTGGGTATTTTTGTTTTTGCTATAAGTTTGTTGCAGGGTTTACATCTATTGATGGATGTTATGCAGAAGAGTATCTACTGAAGGATACTATGTTTGTATACACCTACTGATGGGTGTTGGTAAGAAATATTTGCATCTGCTGAAGGGTGCTAGAGGATTTTGGGTCAGGCTCGTGACGTTAAACAAGCGCTACCTGGGAGGCAACCCAGTTGATTGATTTTATTTGTATTGTTTGTTTTGATTCTGCTTTAGTTGCATGATAGGGATTGAATGTTTGAGTGTTTTGAGAACTTACTTGCAGGGAACAAGTGAGGGGCATGAGTAGAAGGCCCCTAGGTTAAGTTAGGAAGAAGAAGAGCACTTCACGAAAGTGCCGCTGAGCGGCAAACTACCATTGAGCGGTAGTGTCGCAGAATGGGCTTAGGTTGCCCCTTAGCGGAACCCGAGCCCATAAGGGTATTTTTATACCCTAAGTCACGCTTTTGCCTCTATTTTTAGATTCTTCTCTGCACACACACTCCTAAACATTTTTCCAAAGGTTTTCTACATTTTTCCTTTCATTCCTCTTTAGAAAATCTCCCTTCCACTCACTTTCTCACTAGTTTTCCATCTAAGTTTGGGGTTGGGAGAGAGCATCATTGATGGGGCTGAGTTTTTCAAAACACTAGAGTAGGATTTGTTTTATCAATCACTTGTTTTTAGAATAGGGTTTGATGTACTCAATTGGAAATTTTGTCTATTATGATGGTTTGCTTATGATTGTTGTTTGATAAGTAATACCTGATGATGCTTTGATATTGATTGATGTTGAGAATGTGCACATTATATGCTTATACAGGTGGTTCACAAGCATTGTGAACAAATGCAAGATGTTGTGATTGTGATTATGATTCTAAGCAGGATATTATATGTGGAATGTGAATGAGTTTATGTGAGGTTTTGAGCTCCAGAGTTGTTATTGTTGAATATTATTACGGTGAAAGCATGAATGACTTTGCCCAGGTTTTCTATGATTGATTTACTTGCTTGTTTGCATCATATGATCAAGGCCATTTGTTGATAACCCTTTTATTAGCCAAATTCATAAATTTAGCCCACTAAAAGAGAACACTATGTGTTTTATCCTTTGAACCTCTAGCCTTGAACATGATTTGAAAACCCTTGTGGAAAAGCTTTACCTTGAGTTAAGTAGAAAATATTTTGTGGTATTGACAAATGTTCAAGTTTAGGGTTGTTGGAAAATAGAAAGGGAAATTGAAAGCATTGAGCTAAGAGCTAAGAATTAAGTATGTGAAAAGAAAACGAAAAAGAGAAAGAAAAGAAAAGAAAAAGCAAAGCTCAATGCAAAAGAAAGTTGGGAATAAATAAGAATGATTGTGTTTATATGTTTCTTTTAACTCAAGGGTTTTGTGATCTAGAAAAACCAATTTTCTTGTTAGCCCAGTCACGTTATAAGCCATAGAAAAGTCCTTGTGATTGATGGACAAATTTATGAACACCAAAATATGATGTCACAAACTTGTTTTTCAATCGGCAAGTATGACCGAATCGTTCAAGAAATAAACTTGGTAAGACCAAGTATTGTTCTTCCCAAAGGACTCACGGCCTAGTTTAGTTATGTGGTTTCTTAATTAGCTAAGACTTACAGATAAAATATTTGAAGTTTAATATGCAAGACAGAAAATAAACATGTATGCATGAAGTTTTGATCAATGGCAAAAAGCAAAAGATAAACACTTTCAATGATATTAATGTATGAATATGTTGTTGGGGGTCAATTTCATCTTATCCACTCTCATATATTTTTAGGAATTCAACATTCAAATCATCATTGTTAATGCCACTCTCTAAAGTACCTTTCTAGAAGGCTTCTCCCTAATCACGAGTTCATACAATTCCTAGCATTCCTAATGATCAGTTCATAAGTGCAGGAGATTAACGACAACCAATATGATATTGGGAGAAATTCCCCGGATCTAGACTTCCCCGTACGTGCCCGTATCGACAAAACCAATAATCATGCATCGAATGAGTTAAACAATGCAAGCATTAAGCAAAGAGGAAAAACCCTAACTAATGATGAAAGAAAGCATAAGTCTTAATTAAAAGATGTAAAAACAGATTCCATATATGAGAGTTTCACAAGATTACATTGATTCCCCAACAAACATACAGAGTTTAGTTCACCATATTCATGGTGAACCTAGATGAATTACAAAGAAAGAATGAAAGAATAAACCCTAAAAAGGTGAAGAGGAAGCCTCAGCATCCAAGATCCTCCTTCAAAGGGGTGGAAGAGAGAGTGTTTGCTTCGTTTCTGCCAAAGATACCTAACCCTAGGAAACCCTAAAGCTTAAATACCATTCGTAAATTACAAAAACTTAGGTCCAAGCCCATTAAAGTGCCGCTCAGCGGTAAATTACCGCTCAGCGGTAAGTGCGTGTCTTGTTTCTTCCCCTCAGCGGCCATTTTGCCCCTCAGCGGACCTCCCGTGACTTCCTGAGTGCCGCTCAGCGATAAACTACCGCTGAGCGGTGACTTCGGCTTCTCCTTTTGCACTTTTTTATGTCTTTTCTGATTTCATCTCTCTCCTTCTTCACTTCTTTCACCAAATTCACCTTAAAACCTGCACAAAAACACTGCAATCAAGCATAAACTTGTCCAGCTCTCTTATTTCTAAAAATATGAAGAAAAGCATGATTTCAAGCTAGTTTCTAAGTATAAAGGTTGCTTTTAGTATCAATTTTAAGCATGAAAATAACAGCTTTTCAACTGTTATCAGTGATGATGCTTGCTGGTAAGTGTTTTTGATTGTGGTTAAATGAAAGGCAAAGTTGATTCATGTGACATTGTAATAGTACAGTAAATGAGTGAATATCTCCTATACAGTTGTGTGTTTGAGTGAAACACTTTATCTAGTGAGGATAGATTCCATGAACACATAAGAACATCTTTGCTTAGTTCATTGATCATTCATGAAAACAGCACTTGTTGGATAGTATGTGTTTGAGTGATCACTAAAAGCATGTGTACATCTTGATTGAAGTCTTGATGATGAGCTAAATTGAGTATTTACTTGTCTTGAAAGAAGGATTTTTGAAATGTGGTGAACCATTATATGAATTGATGGAAGATTGAGTTACATCTTGTTTGCTTGAGGACAAGCAAAGTTTTAAGTTTGGGGTTGTGATAACGGTTGAAAAACCGTTATTTTTATGCTTAAAATTGATACCAAAATCAACCTTTAAGACTTCGAAACTAGCTTGAACTCATATTTTTACTTTAGTTTTGTGAATAAGAGAGTTGAAAGTGAATTTAATGGTTTTGGGCAAGATTCCCTTGATTTTGTAGGCTAATTGAATGATTTGAAAGAAGAATTGAAGTACCAAATGATTGGAGTGCTGAAAAGTCAACCAGAAACCAGAAAAGTCAACCAGTCAACTAGAAAAGTCAACTAGTCAACCAGAAAAATCAACCAGTCAACCAGAATGCTGAAAAACCAACCAGAACGCAAAAAAAGTGTGACAGAGTGGCACTGAGCGGTAAAAGACCGCTGAGCGGCACTTTTCAGCTGCCAAAATCACCGCTGAGGGGCAAAAACAGCAGCTGGGGGCAAAATGGATCATGCGGTATTACCGCTCAACGGTAAAATACCGCCGAGCGCCATTCTAAGTGGGCTTGGACCGGCTTTCTTTGGTTTTTATGGGCTTGGACTTGTTTTATGTTATTTTTATGCCCTATTTAAGGACTTGCACGTCCTAGGGTTTGTATCTTTGGCTGAGACGAAGCAAACACTCTCTTTTCCACCCCTTGAAGGAAGATATTGGATGCTCAGGCTACCTCCTCCTCTTTCTATGGTTTTATCTTTCATTCTTTCATTATTGTTCATCTAGTTTCACCATGAATATGGTGAACTAAACCTTGTATTGTTGTTGGGGAATCAATGTAGTTTTGTGAAACTCTCATATATGGAATTTGTTTTAACGTCTTATATTAATATATATGCTTTCTTTCATCTTTAGTTAGGGTTTTTCCTCTTTGCTTATTGCTTGCTTTGTTTAACTCATTCATTGCCATGATTATTGATTTTGTCGATACGGGAACGTACGGGGAAGTCTAGATCTGGGAAATTTCTCCCAATAGCATATTGGTTGCCTTTAAGCTCCTGCACTTCAGAACTAATTACTAGGAATGCTACGAATTGTATGAACTCGTAATTAAGGATAGGTCTTCTTGCATGGTGATTTAGAGAGTGGCATTAGGAATTAATGATAAGAATGATGAATTCCTAAAAGTATATGAGAGTGGATAAGATGAAATTGATAACCCCAACAACATACTCATCCATCTAATTCATTGAAGTGTTTGTCTTCTGTTTTTCTCCATTGATCAAATTCATGCATGCATATTTAATTATTTTCTTTTGCATTAAAACCTACAATCAATTTGTTCTTAAGTCTTAAATAATCAACAAATCATATAGCTAAACTAGGCCATGAGTCCTTTGGGAGAACGATACTTGGTCTTGCCGAGTTTATTACTTGATACGATTCAGTCACACTTGCCGATTGTTAAACAAGTTTGTGGCGCCGTTTTTCGGTGTTCATAAATTTGTCATCAAGTAGGAAGACTAACGCCGTATATAGCCTTCTAAATATTACAGAAAATAAAGCCCAAGCCCATAAGAATAATAGAAAACGGGTCCAAGCCCAAAACAGATCATAAAAATTATAGAAAATTGGCCGAAAGCCCAATAAAGTGGCGCTCAACTGTAAGTTAGTTTCTTCTATTTTGCCCCTCGGCTGCATTTTTACCCCTCAGCGGTGCCAACGGGTCCTTGAAAGTGCCGCTCAGCGCCAATTACTGCTGAGCGGTAGTTGCGGCTTCTCTTCTTTTGCACTTTTTGTGTCCTCTTCTGATTCCATCTCTGTCCCACTTCACTTATTTCCAAAAACATAAGCAAAAGAATGATTCCAAGCTAGTTTCTAGTCATAAAGGTTGTTTTTTATATCAATTTTAAGTATAAAAATAATAGTTTTTTAACTGTTATCACAACCCCAAACTTAGAACTTTGCTTGTCCTCAAGCAAAACAAAACCTTGCTTAAATGAAATAATGATACTACAATAGTCTAGCACACTAAAAAGCATTTTTCTCTTAGGACAAGTAAATCACTCATGAATGCTCATCATAGAAAGATTAGTCAAGATATAATGATGCTTTAGCCAATCAAGCTTCAACTACGGTGCTCACATAATCAAGACATACACAACATATGCAAGCCTCATCAATAACGAAGCAAGAATGTTATCATAAAGTGCATGGAACTATTTCTCACCAAAGATAGTGTTTCACTCAAGCACTCAAAAGTATTTCACTCAAGCACTCAAAAGTGTATAGTGAGGTGACACTCTTACACTCTACTATAAATATGTCACATGAATCAACTTTGCCTTTCATTTAACCACATATCAAACACACTTACAAGAAAGTTATCATCACAAGGGCTTTTCAAGGCTTGTATTGAGGCTGGGCGAAGAAGAAAATTGATTTTTCTAGACAACAAAATTCATTGAGTTAAGAGAGTGCAGAATTCATTTATTCTCATTAAATCTCAACTCTCTTTCTTCTTTTATGTGAGAAACCAATATTCAACTCATTCCCAAACTTTAATTGCATTGACCTTAACCTTTTATTTTCTTTCTTTTCTTCTCCTTTGCTTTTTTTTTTTTTTTTGCTTTCGCTTTTTTTCTTTTGCCCAATGCTTTTTAATGAATTTCACAAAGTTCTTTTCGATTTCTCACCACCCCAAACTTCAACCATTCTCCATTACCACAAAACATACTCTACTTAACTCAAGGTAAGGATTTCGAAAAGGGTTTTTCAACTTTTCAATTTAGGCTCAAGGTGCAAAGGTTAGAGAAAACATTGATCTTTATTGGGTTCACCTATTGGCATTGGCTATAAGGGATAAGAAAACATGGCCTTGATCATATGTAACAAGCAAACAAGTGGTTCAATCATAGAAAATTAGGAAAAATCAATCATGCTTCCAAAGTAATAGCATTCAATCAATCAAAAACTCTGGAGTCCAATATCTCACAGGTTAACTCAAGTTCCCCAATTTGATAAACATCCTGCCAAGCATATTAATCACAATCACAAGTCATCATGCATCTGTTTTTAACAAAACTATGAGCAACCACCTTCTATGCTTAAAAGCCTCAACAATCATTAACTCAACATGCATCATAGGACAATAGAGCAAACACAAGAATATTACTCATCATAAACAACATAGCATCAACAAACCATTGCATACAAATAAAGTTTTAAACCAAGTACATCAAATCCTATACAAAAAATAGAAGCAAACAAAAGATAAGAAAAATCTTGCTCTAGTGCTGATAGCATCCATCAGTAGATGCTATCTCAGCTCCCCATTGATGGACAAATTTATGATCACCAAAATATGATGTCACAAACTTGTTTTACAATCGGCAAGTATGACCGAATCGTTCAAGTAATAAACTTGGTAAGACCAAGTATCGTTCTCCCAAAGGACTCACGGCCTAGTTTAGTTGTGTGGTTTGTTGATTAGCTAAGACTTAAGAACGAAATAATTGAGGTTTAATATACAAAACAGAAAATAAACATGTATGCATGAGGTTTTGATCAATGGCAAAAGCAAAAGACAAGCACTTTCAATGAAATATATATATCAATATGTTGTTGGGGGTCAATTTCTTCTTATCCACTCTCATATATTTTAGGAATTCAACATTCAAATCATCATTGTTAATGCCACTCTCTAAAGTACCTTTCAAGAAGGCTTCTCCCTAATTACGAGTTCATACAATTCCTAGCATTCCTAATAATTAGTTCATCAAGTGCAGGAGCTTAACGACAACCAATATAATATTGGGAGAGATTCCCCGGATCTAGACTTCCCCGTACGTTCCCGTATCGACAAAATCAATAATCATGCATTGAATGAGTTAAACAAAGCAAGCATTAAGCAAAGAGGAAAAACCCTAACTAATGATGAAAGAAAGCATAAATCTTAGATTAAGATGCAAGCACAAATTCCATATATGAGAGCTTCAAAAGATTACATTGATTCCCCAACAAACATACAAGGTTTAGTTCACCATATTCATGGTGAAACTAGATGAACAATAGTGAAAGAATGAAAGATAAAACCCTAGAAAGGTGAAGAGGTAGCCTGAGCATCCAAGATCCTCCTTCAAAAGGGTGGAAGAGAGAGTGTTTGCTTCGTTTCTGCCAAAGATACAAACCCTAGGACGTCCTAAAGCTTATATACTATTCTAAAATTACAAAAAATCTAGGTCCAAGCCCATAAGTGTGCCGCTCAGCGGTAAAGTGCCGCTCAGCGGTGAGTGCGCGTCTCGTTTCTTCCCCTCAGCGGCCATTTTTCCCCTCAGCGGACCTCCCGTGACTTCCTGAGTGCCGCTCAGCGGTAAACTGCCGCTCAACGGTACTTTCGGCTTCTCCTTTTGCACTTTTTAATGTCTTTTCTGATTCCATCTCTCTCCTTCTTCACTTCTTTTACTAAATTCACCTTAAAACCTGCACAAAAACACTGAAATCAAACATAAACCTGTCCAGCTCTCTTATTTCTGAAAATATGAAGAAAAGCTTGATTTCAAGCTAGTTTCTAAGTATAAAGGTTGCTTTTAGTATCAATTTTAAGCATGAAAATAACAGTTTTTCAACTGTTATCACAACCCCAAACTTAGAACTTTGCTTGTCCTCAAGCAAACAAAATGTAACTCAATCTTCAACCAATTCATATGATGGTTCCTCATTCAAAAATCTTCTTTTCAAGATAAGTAAAAACTTTAATCAAACTTATGACCAAGATTTCAATCAAGATGTGCACATGCTTTAGTGTTCACAAAGTCATTTAAATTCCAACAAATGCTATTTTTCATGAATGATTGATGGACAAATTTATGAACACCAAATTATGATGTCACAAACTTGTTTTCAATCGGCAAGTATGACCGAATCGTTCAAGTAATAAACTTGGTTAGACCAAGTATCGTTCTTCCCAAAGGACTCACGGCCTAGTTTAGTTATGTGGTTTCTTGATTAACTAAGACTTACAAACGAAATATTTGGGGTTTAATATGCAAGACAGAAAATAAACATGTATGCATGAATTTTGATCAATGGCAAAAAGCAAAAGATAAACACTTTCAATGAAATATAGATATGAATATGTTGTTGGGGGTCAATTTCATCTTATCCACTCTCATATATTTTAGGAATTCAACATTCAAATCATCATTGTTAATGCCACTCTCTAAAGTACCTTTCTAGAAGGCTTCTCCCTAATCACGAGTTCATACAATTCCTAGCATTCCTAATGATCAGTTCATAAGTGCAGGAGCTTAACGACAACCAATATCATATTGGGAGAAATTCCCCGGATCTAGACTTCCCCGTACGTGCCCGTATCGACAAAACCAATAATCATGCATCGAATGAGTTAAACAATGCAAGCATTAAGCAAAGAGGAAAAACCCTAACTAATGATGAAAGAAAGCATAAGTCTTAATTAAAAGATGTAAAAACAGATTCCATATATGAGAGTTTCACAAGATTACATTGATTCCCCAACAAACATACAGAGATTAGTTCACCATATTCATGGTGAACCTAAATGAATTACAATGAAAGAATGAAAGAATAAACCCGAGAAAGAGAAGAGGAGAGCTGTCACCATCTCCCAATCTACCCCAAGGGGTGGAAGAGAGAGTGTTTGCTTTGTTTCTGCCAAAGATACCTAACCCTAGGAAACCCTAAAGCTTATGTATCATTCGTAAATTACAAAAAGTCAAGTCCAAGCCCATTAAAATGCCGCTCAGCGGTAAAATACCGCTCAGCGGTGAATGCGTGACTTGTTTTCTCCCCTCAGCGGCCATTTTGCCCCTCAGCGGACCTTACGTGACTTCCAGAGTGCCGCTCAGCGGTAAACTACCGCTCAGCGGTGAGTGCGTGACTTGTTTTCTCCCCTCAGCGGCCATTTTGCCCCTCAGCGGACCTCCCGCAAGCTCCTGAGTGCCGCTCAGCGGTAAACTGCCGCTGAGCGGTGACTTCGGCTTCTCCTTTTGCACTTTTTATTGTTTTTTCTGATTTCATCTCTCTCCTTCTTCACTTCTTTCACCAAATTCACCTTAAAACCTGCACAAAAACACTGAAATCAAGCATAAACCTGTCCAGCTCTCTTATTTCCAAAAATATAAAGAAAAACATGATTTCAAGCTAGTTTCTAAGTGTGAAGGTTGCTTTTAGTGTCAATTTTAGGTTTAATAGGTTCGGAGGTTCCTATATTTGCGGGTTCGTTTCACTTGGGTCCTCCAATTTTAGAAGTGATCAATTAGGTCCCTAATTTAACAAAATTGAGTCAATAATACCCTTTCCGTTAAATGCAAGGGAATCTAAATGCAAATTAAACAGGTGACATGCTGAGACATCATTTTATTTGTAGGTGGCAGAGTTTGAGCTTAATACGTGGCGATTTCTGCAATTTTTAATTTGCATTCAGATTCCCTTGCATTTAACGGAAAGGGTATTATTGACTCAATTTTGTTAAATTAGGGACCTAATTGATCACTTCTAAAATTGGAGGACCCAAGTGAAACGAACCCGCAAATATAGGAACCTCCGAACCTATTAAACCTCAATTTTAATCATAAAAATAACAGTTTTTCAACTGTTATCAATGATCAAGCAATTAAACATGGATGTTCATGTGTTCATGGAATATTTCCTCACTAGGTAAAGTGTTTCACTCACACTCAAGTGTATAAGAGGTAATCACTCATTCACTCTACTATCACAATGTCACATGAATCAACTTTGCCTTTCATTTTACCATAATCAAAAACATTCACAAGCATGCATCATCACAAGGACTTTTCAATGGCTTATAATGTGGCTGGGCTAACAAGAAAATTGGTTTTTCTGAATCACAAAATCCTTGAGTTAAGAGAATCATAACAACACAATCATTCTTATTCATTCCCAACTTTCTTTTGCCTTTGCATTGAGCTTTGCTTCTTTTTCTTTTCTTTTCTTTTTCTTTGCACATTCTTACTTTTTAGCTCTTAGCTCAATGCTTTTCCTTTTTCATGTTTTCCTAACAACCCCAAACTTGAACATTTAATAATACCACACAAGATCTTCTACTTAACTCAAGGTAAAGATTTTCAATCAAGGGTTTAAGTGTATGTTCAAGGCTAAGGGTTCAAAGGATAGAACACAAAGTGTTCTCTTTTAGTGGGCTAACTTTATGAATTTGGCCAATAATAAAAAAAAAGGGTTCCAACAAACGGCCTTGATCACATGATGCAAAACAAGCAATTGATTCAATCATAGAAAACCTGGGCAAAATCATTCATGTTTCCAAAGTAATAGCATTCAGTCAATAACAACTCTGGAGCTCAAAACCTCACATATAAGCTCATTCACATTTGACATACACATCCTGCTTAATCTCACAACCACAATCATGATATCGTGCATTTGTTCACAAAGCTTGTGAATCACCTGTATAAGCATTTTAATGTGCACATCATCTCAACATCAATCAATCAATAAACATCATTCAAGCATTACTTATCAAACAACCACAGTTAACAGCAAACCATCATCTTCTTCCATCTCTCTAACTGAAGCTTCAGCTCCTCCTCCATGCACTGGGCAAACTGGCACTGCTCACCAGCCCAAACAGTGTCCAGGAAGTTATTGATAGAATCAGGATCATACCTGATAGCATGGCCTCTGACATAGCCCAAATAATTCTCAGCTGGATAATCACCAATCTTCTTTGCATTGGTGTAAAATTCCTTTACCACAGCTATGTTGGCAGGTGCAGGGTAGGTGGCTAGCTTTCCCCAGTCATTCCCTAACACTTGCTCTCCAAATTGAGGAGCAAAGTTAGGTATCATTCCAACTTTTCTTTCCATCAGAAGTCTTCTGTCCTGAACCACCCTAAAGTGCTTTGCATGTTTCCTACAAAGGAACCTGCTAGAGTGAGGTTGCTCTGGTTCCTTTTCCTTTCTCTTGGTTGCCATGGTTTTTAATCTCTTTCCTGAAGAGGATGCCATTCCTGCATTCAAACACAAATACAAAACCACAGAACATGATGTTAATCATTAGTAAAACACAGAACACAACTCCTTTAGAAGCTAAATCACCGCTGAGGGTCAGAATTTCCCCTCAGCGCCACCAATGCCATAGTCCAAAACGCAAAAATTCAGAAAATCTCAAGTTTGGCAGAGTGCCGCTCAGCGGCAGTTTACCCCTGAGCGGTAACTCTGCAGAATTTTGAAAAACCTCTTTTAAAGCTGTCCTAACTCCACCCAAATGCAATTTTCAGTTTTCCAATTCATAATCATGCAGTTTAATCAGTTCAAACATCAAATATATCATCAAATCATGCATAGAAACCAAAACCCCTAAATATTCATGCTTTGACAATCACATTCAAATCAAGAACCCTAGAATGAACAAAATGCTTTTTACTTACTTGGGTGGAGATACTAGAAGCAATGAGAATGCTTCCAAGCTAGAATGCTCTCTTCCAACCCCAAACTTTGATGGCACACTAGTGAAAAAGTGAGTGGAAGAGAAATTTTCTTAAGAGGGAAGAGTGAAAAGATGTGGAAAACCTTGGAGAAGGTATGTGGGAGTGTTTGTGCAGAGAAGAGCCTGAAAGAATGAGCATATGCGCAGCTTAGGGTATAAAAATACCCTAATGGGCTCGAGTCTCGCTGAGGGGAAACTAAAGCCCATCTGTGAGAGTACCGCTCAGCGGTAAATTACCGCTCAACGGCACTTTTGTGATGTGCTCTTCTCCTTCTTTTCTTAACCTACGTGCCTCCTAGACATACCCCTCACTGGTTCCCTACAATTCAATGCTTAAAATACTTATGCAAAACCCTATTATGCAACTAAAATGAAACAAACCAAAAAAAAAAAAACAATTAATCAACTGGGTTGCCTCCCAGGTAGCGCTTGTTTAACGTCACGAGCCTGACCCAAAATCCACCAACACCCATCAGTAGATGTAACAAACTTACCAACACCCATCAGTAGGTGTTACAAACTGAGTATCCTTCAGTAGATACTTAACCACCTAGCATCCTTCAGTAGATGTTATATCCAACAAAATATTTACAAAAATAATGTCCACAAATTTAAAAATTACAAACCAAAGTAAAATTTAAAAGTTCTAAAATCAACTGGGTTGCCTCCCAGCAAGCGCTCTTTTAACGTCATTAGCTTGACCCAGTAAAGCTCAAGTTCTTTCTTCATAGTTGATGTTGTTATCCCACCAACTCCTCAGCTGTTTCCTGTGAACTGTTTTGGTCCTTCTAGAATGTGGAGACTCTATCTCTATCATCTCCTTCTCTTTAAAGCCCTTCACAACCCACAACTTGTTTTTGATTCTCACAGGTGTACCAAGTTGGGGTCTTCTTTTCTCCCAGTCATCAGGAATTTCTTCTCCTCTTCCAATCTTTTCTTCCTTGTGTACCTGAAACAACAAACAATGGTTACCTGCAACCTTGAGATTTTCATCTTTACGGCTAGTCATGGGTGCATCTTGAAACGCAGCTTTGTAACTAGCTTCTTCCTCCTGTGTTTGCGTCTCATCTTTAAAGACGTCTATAACCACTCTCTCCTCCCTGTCCTGGAGCACCACTATACCTTCATTTACATCAATGATAGCTCTGGCCGTTTTCATAAACGGTCTTCCAAGTATGATAGGTATCTTCTCTGTCTCCTTCTTCATCACCACAAAGTCTGCCAAAAACTAAAGTTTGCCAACACAAACTATAATGTCCTCTGCAATCCCACATGGCTCCTTTGAAGATCCATCGGCCATTACTAGATTAACCTTTACAGGTTTCACTTTAACATTGCCGATTTGCTCCAGTAAAGAATAAGGTATCAAGTTAACACTTGAACCTAAATCAAGGAGAGCTTTCTTCACCTTTTTCTTCCCTATGGTACAAGGGATAGAAAAACTGCCTGGGTCTGTTGCTTTAGGAGGGAATGACTCTTTTTTAACAGTTACACACTCCTTTGCTTCATCATCTCTACGTCTTTTCTTTGTAGAGATGTTTTCATCAGATTTTGTGTAAACTGTGACTTGCTGTAGAATCTGCTCCCAAGGTGCATCATTATCCACCATTTTGAATAATTCTGTGAAGTCTAGTTGTTTCCCTTGATGGATTGGAAAAGGAAAAATACTTTTGCTCTCTATTTCTCTTCTCTCTTCTGTATCTAACTCAACTTTCTCATCATCAACACTCTCTACCACCTTGCACTCTTCTCTGGGGTTAACCTCAGTATTAGCCCCAAAATTTCTATTTGGCCTTTCTTCCAATTGCTTGGTAATCTGACCCATTTGAATCTCCAAGTTCTTAATAGCGGCTTCAGTGCTCTTTTGAGAAGATTCAGTTTTCTGTATGAATTGCTGAAGTGTTTCTTCCAACCTTGTTGATCTTTCATTAAGCATAAATAACTATTGCCATAAGGTGGGTTGCTGCTGCTGCTTATTATATTGACTAGCTTGCCCAGTTTGTCCTTGACCAATGCTTGGTTGTTGTTTCCACCCTTGATTGTAGTTCCCTTGAAGGTATGGAAATTGATTGGCCATGAAATTAACATCCTCTAAAGCTTCCACTGGAAAAGCGCATTGACCATTTATATGGTCACCACCACATAATTCACACATCTGTGGTTGAACCTGTGCAACAGTCTTTAACTCTTTGGGTAATTGTGCAAGAGTTTTAGTAAGAGTCTCCAGCTGTTGAGTTAGAATTTTGTTTTGAGCTAGCAGGGCATCATGTGTCTGTAATTGGAGGACTCCTTTTTGCATAGGAGCTCCTCTCTCATTGTGTAGCTCATTATCACTAGTAGCCATGTTTTCTATAATCTCTGTTGCTTCCTCTGGAGTTTTCCATTTAATATTGCCTCTTGCTGAGGCGTCCAGCATCATCTTGGTTTGTGAACCAAGCCCTCCAAGGAAAGTTAAGACTACTTCCTGATCTTCAAAGCCATGCGTAGGTGTTTTTCTTAGCAAACTTTTGTATCTGTCCCATGCATGCCCCAATGATTCTTCCATACCCTGGTTAAATGAAGAAATCTCTTGCTTGCCTTTTGTCACCTTAGATTGTGGGAAGTACTTGTTTAAAAATTTTGTGACCACTGCTTCCCACTTTGTGAAACTTTCTTCTGGGAAAGAATTCAACCAAAGCTTAGCATTGCCTCCCAATGAGAAAGGAAACAAGCTAAGTTTGATAACTTCGTCTGGCACCCCATTAATTTTGACTGTGTTGCAAATCTCATTGAAGGTAGTGAGGTGCTCATATGGGCTTTCATGAGATAACCCATTAAATTGGTTGCTTTTCACCAGTTGAATCAGTGCTGGCTTGACCTCCATATTAGCTGCATTGACTCTAGGTCTAGCTATACTGTTAAAGTGCTGAGGTCCAGCTATATTGGTGTAATCAGCAAGAGTTCTTCTAACATTGTTATTCTCCATATTTTCTGTGCTATGAACATAACCTTGTGGTGATGGTTGCAACAAAGTTTCAAGAGGAGGGAAAAGTTCTCTCGATGTTCGGATTCTTCTCCTCCATCTACTCTCGTCTAGACCTTCAAGAAGAGGTTCTGTTGTTTTCTTGCTCCTTGTTCTAATTGCCTCCTGCATACACAAGAAAACAAAACCCTAAAAAAAGTATTTGTTAGCACAAAAAGATATAGGAGAAGATAAAAGATTCAGAAAATAAAATAAAATCAAATCAAATCAAATAAAATACCGAAAAAAATAAAAACAGAAAATAAAAACAGAAATTCAAAATTAAAATTCAAATTTAAAGTCAAAGATAATCAATAATCACACAAATTAACCAGTTAAACCACGAGTCCCCGGCAACGGCGCCAAAAACTTGATGGACAAATTTATGATCACCAAAATATGATGTCACAAACTTGTTTTACAATCGGCAAGTATGACCGAATCGTTCAAGTAATAGGTATCTAATGAAAGTATTTATCTAATAGGTATTTCAGTGTTATGTTTGATGAGTTAATTTTGTCTCATCAATAGATACTCATCTAGTAGCCTTTGTGTGCCTTTTACACGGACTTGTCTAACATATTATGTTGACTTGTTTGAGTGTTTTTGACTCATCCAATGCTTCTTTTCTTTTCTTTTCTACTTGCTTGCTTTTACTTATCTAAATACTCAATTTCATACTCATCTAATGATATTTTCAGCATCTAATGTTAACCAGCACAACCTAGGTCAATATTAGAGGATTCATATTCAAGTGTATTCAATCTTTAGCATTATTCCTTTTACAAAATAATTTTGAAATTTAGGTTTTTCAAAAAATAAAATGCAAACTAAAATAAATAAAAAATAGAGAATTAAAATTGCTAGAAAAAAGTGTTTAGAAAACTTAAAGTTGGAAAATAAATGTAGAAAAGATGAAAGTGAAAAGAATTTAAAGTGCTAGAAATTAAAGAGCCAAGATGATTAAAGAGCAAAAATATTAAAGAGCAAAAAATTAAATTGCAAGAAACTAAAAAACAAGAACAACAAGAATAGAAATTGTAAATAGATTAACCACAAGTTCAAAAACACAAACAAAACATATGCTAATCTTGAATTGATATTGAGCTTGTGAGTTGATCCTCAATGAAAATTTGACCGTGACAGAAAAAATAACAAAATGTGACAAAGAAGATAAAAAGACGTAAACTAAAAGCACAATAGAAAAAAATGTATATTTTTTGGTACATAAAATTCTTATATAACCTTTGAAGTCTAAAGCTAATTTAGGTCTAATTTGGGCTCCAATCAAGTTTTTAAGTCCAATTACAAAGAGTGAACTAATATAAGGAAATAAATCAATTATGCGTGGTCTTCTTTGTATTTTTTTTTTCAATAAATTTGTTCCAACTTCCAAAAATCATAAATAATAGTATAAGAGTCCAAATCTAAAAAACCGTTTTTCTAAATGGAAAGTCTAATGCAATTGAAATAAGACAAAAATGATATTTAAAAAAAAAAAGTTACAATTAAATAGTGAGTGAAAATCAGATAAGCTAAAAGTACAAAATTAAAACATATATATTAAAGAATCCAATTTACTACTAATATATGAAAATTAACTAAAAATAAAAAATAAAGCATTTGAAAAATGCAATCATTATACAATAAAACTATAAAAGTGTGCATAAAATATTTATCATATAGTCATCATAGACCTTCTAATCTTATAATCACTATCATGTTATGAAAAGTTTGCAAATCATTTTTAAGTTATGTTTAATCCCTTCTATGGCTAACTTGTTTTTTTTTTTCATTAATTTGCTCAAAAAATATCAAACTCGCAAAGGTAGCTTTCTTTTCTTTAAAATAGTGAATTCCTCCAAACTTTTTGTTAAGTTGAAGATTTCGAAACACTATCAATGGCTTCAAGATCATACATTGATTCACTACGTTAAATATCACCATTATTTGTTCTTATATGATTTGAATTGAAATTTTTTCGATTGTTTCATTAACTTATTTTCATTTATGAGCTATATTGATCTTGACTTCGGTTACCAAGGTTTGCTTCTAATAAAGTTTCAAGTATAGTGTAAATCTTGCAGGATTAAAACTTGTATTTCCTTAGTTTCTTAAAAGCGTTCCTATAAAGCTTAAAAAAAATAGTGGAGAACCTTAATCAAGATCATTACACAACTATATACTACTCTTGTGAGGATGAACTAATATATCTTTTTTGTTGTTTTTTTTATCGTATTCTTATCCCATAAACTGAATCTGGGTTGAAATCGTATTGTTTAATTGGAAAACTAAAAACAAAAATAACACATTGTTCAAAGTTGAAATTAATATTTTCTTTTAGGAGTTTGTAGATTCAAAGTTAACATTTCATTCATATGTACAAAACATGTCGATATTTCTAATTGTTTCTGCATATAATGTGTAAGACAGAGAAACGTACCTTTCTGACGTGACTTTCCTGCTTTCCAATGCTTGAGTTGTCTGTTCCGCTCGCTTGTATTCTTGACACCGCTTAGTTGAACTCTTGACCGAGGGGAGGTACCTGCAAAAGGCACTCTGACGCTCAAGTTATGAGCGGTTTAGTGAATTGTTTATCACAATTGAATATTTGAGTTCTGGTCGAACGTTCCAGGCTTTTGCCCTTGACCTTATATTTATAAGTCATCTCATGGATCCTAAACTAGCACAGATCCAATAAAATAAAAACAAACTTACCTTTAAATTCGGTTAGTTACTCATAAACGACTTATCAATATCTTTAATCAGATATCTTTGATTATTTTATCGTCTGTTGGACTATTGGCCCAATAATAACTTAAGCGTTGGTTCGATTATGATGTAGCGGATGGACCGAACGGTCTTGAGTGTTAGTCGTTCGTTCTATACTATATACCATACATATATGCCCCCCAAGTCTGAGTTAATCGTTCGGCTTTAGCAAAGGTTAACTATAGGACTTATATGAGCTTGAGAGAGGTCGTTCTCGTTGTATTGGGGAGCTTATTTTCAATGTGCTTTAAATCGTTTCTCTTCTCTAGTCTGAACGGCATATTCTAGGCTGAGTGGCGACTAGTGGGAGTGCTTTTTAGATTTTTTTACCATGTTAAGCAGAGGCACTGTATAGCCAGACGTCCGATCAAGCGAAATCGCTTGTTATTTGATTGGACGTTTGAAGCCCAAAATGAGAGATCTATATTAAGAGGTGTCCTTGGTGAGCTATAGGTGTGTTACTGTCTTGTGAACTGCAAAATAGATAAGAAGGTGGTCGTAATAACATTAAGAAGCACAATCACTAAGAAGATTCCTCATCGCTCAGTTTAGAACCAGGGGTTCTCGGAGAGCGTTCCCTGGGTTTTGTGGATGAGAGTGAGAGTTCATGGAGAATGTTCTTCACGGCTTGGTTTAGGACGAGAGTGAGAGTTTACGAAAAACGTTCCTCACCGCTCGGTTTAGGACGAGAATGAGAGTTCACGGAGAACGTTCCTCACCGCTCGGTTTAGGACCAGGGGTTCTCAGAGAGCGTTCCCTCGGTTTTGTAATATTGCCATGCAACCGTTCGGTGACTCGAGACAATAATCTCTAGGTTGACCAAGTGGTTGTATACAGGATCATGTCATCTGTACTGAAGAGAAAATAGAAATTGGAATTCAAATGGTCAGAAAAAATGTATCCAATTAAATTAATATTAAAATGGTTTGGATTATGAAGTCGGATGGCTAAGCAGGGGAGACCGTTCGGTCTTCGGTTGAACGTTTGAAAGTCAAACTAAGGAAGCCACAATAGTATGTGTCTCAAATGAGCTGTAGATTCTTTATGCTTTGTGACCGAACAAGAGAGAGAGAGACCAAGGTTTGCTCGGGCCATACCCCGTAAGTAATAATTTTCTGCACAAACTTTCTTCGGTCAAATGGATAAGAGCGATCGGCCTGATGGCTTGCTGGCAATTAGTACATTTGGAAATAACAAGGAAGCAATAAAGAAGTGCATGAAGCCTATGATGACGAATGGTCGAATGGATTGAACAATGGATGCCAAATTTGCTTAGTACTTGAGGCAATGGAAGGCTCAGCAGTTGAGGCCGAAGGGCCGAATACCTGCGAGGCCGAATAGCCGGACAGTTGAATGGTTTAGCACTTGATGAAAAATTTGGCAAAGTGATGTATGCGTCATTGGACCGTTGATGGTGAGAGTTTCTTCAATCGGGATCAATATGTAGGGGCCTGGTCGACATGATGATCCTAAGACTGCGTCCTTGTCTGGTTCCTTGCGTTTCAACGGGATGTCGCTCGGCCCCACGGTGGGCGCCAAAATGTTTTTGCCTATAATGTGTAGGAACGAGAGACGTACCTTTTTGGCGTAACTTTCCTGCTTTCCAATGCTTGAGTCGCCTGCTCTGCTCGCTTGTATTCTTGATACCGCTTGGTTGAACTCTTGATCGGGGGGAGGTACCTGCAAAAGGCACTCTGACGCTCAAGTTAGGAGCGGTTTAGTGAATTGTTTATCACAATTGAGTATTTTAGAATTGGTCGAATATCCCTGGCTTTTAGCCTTGACCTTATATTTATAAGTCATCTCATGGATCCTAAACTAGCACATATCCAATAAAATAAAAACAAACTTACCTTTAGATTTCGTTAGTTACTCATAAACGACTTATCAATATCTTTGATTATTTTATCGCCTACTGAACTATTGACCCAATAATAACTTAAACGTTGACCCAATTATGGTCCAACATTGTTGATGTAGTAGATGGATTGAACGGTCATGAGTGTTAGTCGTTCGGTCTATATTATATACCATATACTAACTATTAGGATATATATATATATATATATATATATATATATATATATATATATATATGAATTATTTTAATATTATATTTTAATATATTTTATTATTTCTTTAACATGAATTTTTGAGTTTCTTTCTTTAATTTAGGGTACTTGAAATATAACTCAACAAATGAGGATGGTGACAATTTTGAGTTTTGAAAAAATTTTGAAAACAAAAATTGAATATAAATATTATTTTTTATTCAAAGAATTTATTTCTATTAAAAATAAAACAAAAATATAATGATACACATAACTAAAAGAAAACACCACTAGTCTTCTCATCATGATGTAAACTAGGCATTTAACTTATCAATTAACAAATGGGAGGAAAAGTCAAACAAAATTATACCTATTACAAGTGGTCAGTTGTTTTCAATTGTATTAAATTCTAAATTTACAACACATTTTGTATGAAAAAAAAAATCAAATGACGAAATAACACGTAAATAATATTATTTTACATGCCAATGTTTAGTGACACAATCAACGAATATAATTAAAGCTTAAGCCGAATTATAGTTGATGTATGAAGATTGGTCAATTCTTTTGTTATTGTACTAGATACAAAACTTAACAATACATATCGTATGAAAAAACATATTTTACCAAAAAGAGATATGATATATGTCTGGCCTAATCTAATAAATTCAACCTAAATTTACAATTTTTTACTGCATTAAAGTACCAAGAAATAAATAAAGTTCAACATTCAGTTTAAAATTCAAAATATTATCATAATAAAGTAATTAATATTCAAAATAAAGTTCTTAAATAATGTTTTTCTCTTATAATATCACTACTCTATAAACTAACTCTCTGTAAACTAATTTAAAAGGATATATATATATATATATATGTGGGACCCTGGAAAATTAATTCTGATAAACACCTTGTCAAATCAAAAATTTATGTATGGAAAACCCCTCTGCAGTGCATTAAAAACGCACATTCATAACTCTGCCACTCACTGCCAAGTGTCACCGAGATAGAATGGGAGTCAGTAATGGGGGTACAGGTGTCGACAGGGGAGACGCACGTTCGTGCGGATGTGGGAGGAACAAAAAGAAATTTCTGGAAAACCCTTCCTCTCTCCTGCACTCATCTTCTTCCTCCAAACTCAGACCCCATTCTCTCCTCCTTCTCTCTAGAACCTTTCATCTTCTCTCTACGATAACTCACCACCATCTCCTCCGATCACGTTTCAGAAACCATAGGAGCATTTCCGGAGTTGTGAGCTTCAATCTGAACCGAACAACATCCGATTCTGAAACCGGTAAGCCTCTGAACTCTAAACGCTCGTTTCTGGAGTTCATGTGAGCCCAGACTCAACTGCATTCAGGGATGTAATCTCAGTTCTTCTACGTTTCTCTTGATTAGATTTAGTGAAGGACTTAAGGAAGTCGTTGAGCGTAGAAAAAAAAAGCCATAGTTGGGCGAACCAAAAATCACTCTCTTAGGGCGTTCACTACTGAATCAGGTAAGGGAAGCTTAGTAATTTAATTGATACTGTATAATGCGTGTGAAAGCATGAATTGAACTGGATGCATGAACTGTATGCTGATTTGATTGTCAGGAACGATTGCTATTGTGTGGAATATGATTCTGTGAGTTTAACTGCATGTTGATCTTGATACGCATGGATTTAGAGATGTATGATTTTGGTATGGTTTGATTGGTTAATATGAAGAATTCTATAAAGTATGCGAATTAATGATGTATGTGAAAGTATAAGATTTCGAATTGTATGAGAAATGTTGAATTAGAATAAGATGAAAAATCTGATTATGATATTTCTTCCCTATGATAAAATACGTTCGTCATCGTACGGTCTTATACCGTTCGGTTTCCCCTGAAAATGACTTAGGATAGGAATTCTTTCATTCGGAAAGAATTTTGTTTGAGAACGAGCGTCCTCTTGTGAAAGGCTAGGTTTGAGCGTTCGGCACAGCCTAGTGGTACCCAACGATCATAATTAATTGAAGTTATAATAGTAACGCTCGGTTTTATATCCAGCATTCGTTATAAGTAGCGCTTAGTCTTATACTAAGCGTTTGTCCAAATGAGCTATCGGTCTTATACCGAGCGTTCGTTCAAATTAGTGCTCGGTCATCTACCTAGCGTTCGTCCTAAGTAGTGTTCGGTTTTATACTGAACGCTCGTCCTTATCCTTGATTCCTGCACGGACGTAAATAGCGTTCGTCCAAATTATTAGTTGACGTTCGGTCATTCACTAGCAGTCGATTTCTTTTGAATGATTATTATCAGTAAAGTTATATACTTCTCTTTTGTATTCTTATACATTTGGATTCGGCCTAGAGCATGTATACTTAGTATTTTTATGAATATTGATTTCATAACTGTAGAGTCAGTTCCCCTCAACTGATTGAATAGCCTCAACGTTCGTTAAGTACCTAGTGTCGTTTTCTTCAAATCTTGGAACGAGTTGTCGTAAATCCAGTCTTTAGCGTTCGTCCTCGTTCTTCAGAGGATTGAACGTTCGTTATTTTAAACCCTTAAAACTAAAGATGAAAATGAAGATAAAGTGCAAAATTCTGAAGTGTGAACCATGTTTGGAGAAATGTTATGATGATGGATTTTGAACGAGCATTCCAAGGAGGAACGTCTCTATGATTTGAATATGAGAAGTTGTGTAGTATGACCATGGTAAAGCTGTTGATGGCTGTTCATCCTGATATTCCGTGAGTGCTCGTCCTCATGTAGAGGGGAGTAGGTCATGTGTGGGAATGGCAGGAGGTCCTAGTCCTAATGAGTACTTTGGACTGATAGGGCTAACCTCGGGTGGCAGCTGTTGAGTGTTTCCAGTTATCACATCACCCGAGTGCACGAACGCCTGTAGATACATGGATTCATACAGTCCGGACGGTCGGTCTTGTGAGAGCTTGAATGATTAATTCTATGCTGATAAATTGTTGTATGTCTTGTATGTTTATTTGTACATGTTAAATTGTATGTTGGTTGTATGAATTAAATTACCTAAGCTTACCCTTGCGTTTCCTTGTGTTGTCTACTGTTTATGTACGTCCGTCTTGTCCATGCAATGATCATCCGTGTGGATGTGAGCAGATGGAGACACTCTTTTGGAAGAAGTGGTTGAAGAAGAGAACCTGGTGGACGTCGAAGTGAAGGCCGAGACTTAGATCGTCCAGTAGGTTTAGCTTACTTAGAATTTTGGGACGTTCGGTTATTAGCTTTTGTAAAACCGTTCGTCTTGGACCTTGGTTATTCCTGTATTAATTTTTGAACCTTGTATCTGTTTACCGTTCGACTTTTATTGGCTTATTTATTTAAGACTGCACTGTTTAATCATGTAAATGTAATTAGTTCTAATTTATGGTAATTACTATATTTTGGGATGTTACAATATACATATATATATATATATATATATATATATATATATATATATATATATATATATATATATATATATATATATATATATATATACTAAAAATAAAATAAAAATACTAACTTAGAAATAAATTAAAAATGCTAACTTAAAAATAAATTGATTGGGTTATCAAGTTTTCTTATTGAGTTATAATCGATACATTGTCTCAATTAATTCATAGAATTGAGTCGATCAGGCAAGATCAACTTTCATAACTAAAGATACATTAGGCACTAAAATTTATATATAAAATATGATAAAATTAACATTAATTTTATTTACATGACCTGAATTTTAAAAGAAATATAATTCTTATTTTTTATATTTTTACTTTTTATATTATTTTTAATGAAACTAAAATAACCGATGGATTTGATATGTCCATTTTTTTTACTTAAAACTTGTTTGTGTCTCATTAAACCATGAGTCTTACAGGAAATGGCTCCAAATGCATGGAGTACTTAGAATCAAAATTTAATAATTAGGGTTTCTATACATGAACAATTATCCTTTGACTTTATTAATATTGACCTCGTCCTATGACAACTTAGTGCATAACAGACTTTATGTATTGTTTATTGAAAGTGAGGTGTCATCTATACGAATATGTGTCGCTTACCAAGAGTTATGTGTCATCTATCAAGACTACATGTCGTCTACAATTATGTGTTGTATACCAAGTATACCAAGATTATGTGTCGCATACTGATAGCTATGTGCCGCCAACTATAGTTAATAATGAATTATTCGGCCACAAGTCAACCTATCTTACTACTTCTACCCGACCATAAGTTGGCCCCTTTGACTACTTTTACTCAGCCACATACCGACTTGTATGACCACCACTATCCGACCATTATTCGTATGTCTGACTACCTTTGGGACTACTAAAGCTAATGGCGTGTTACTCTATAACTTAGCATAATCTAGATCAAACAACAAGCTCATGAAGTATATGGTCGCTAGACCCACCCAAACCCATATGGGTGAAGGTCCATGAACGTCACAATTATTCTATTAATAGTAAAACCATTAAAGTAAATAGCTTACATTCATTATTACAACAATAATTCTTATCTCATACACTCAATTAACTTAGGTGTCAAAGTGTCTTCTGTAGGCACACCTTCTCTCAGTCTTGGAGAGTTATATGTTGCGTACTAAGAGCTATATGTCACCAATTAGAGTTAATAGTGAACTACTCAGCCACAAGTCAACATATCTTACTACTTCTACCCGACCACAAGTTGATCTCTTTAACTACTTTTACTTAGACACATACCAACATGTATCACCACAACCTGTATGACCACAGTCATTATTTGGCTCGTCCGACTACTTTTGGGAATACTAAAGTTAATAACGTGTTACTCTATAACTTAGCATAATGTGGATCAAACAACCTCATGAGATAAAATGACCATAAAAAATTTTATTTACCAAATCGTAACCTCATATAGCACTAGTAAAAACTATGTATAATATTAATCTTATACATATTTTTTTATTATATTTCACAAAGGTTTTTCTCAACTAATATTATAAAAGTTTTTCAAAAATATCTCCTCAATATTAAAAAATTAAAAAACATGTGATGAAATTCTAACAAAAATAACACTAATAGTGTAAATTAAAAAATAACTATATAAACATTAAGAAAAAATAATTTTAACAAGTAATTGAAAATATTTTAATTGACATCAACAGAAAACAAGGTCATCAATATTGATAAAAAAGAACAATTTTGAATTATATTTGAAAAAAAAAATTGAAACAACGTCAATGAAAAAATAAAAGTAACAAATGGATATCAATAGTAAAACTCTAATCCGCTTTGGTAAAAAAATATACTCTCTAACGTAAACAAAATAATCTGAGTTGATAATACATCGACTATTGTCAAACCAACAACACTCTTGCCAGTCAAACAATTATAAAAATAATTATATATATGAAAAATTAAAATACATAAATTTCAATTTCTCATATTTCAAGTGAAATCTAAAATTATATAATCCTAATAATTATTAAATTACTCCAATAAGTTTTTTTTTTAATTTTAATTTTCTTTTAAAAAAAATCATTTAAACAACATATATAAATAATCACAAAAGCGTTTAAAATTAACTAGAAAATTAAATTACCCTTTAAATGTGCCATCTAAACACAATATAAACATTTTCGGGAGATCCATGATAAAGGACTAGAGGATCCAATATAAGAATTGTTCATAACCACCCAAAATGTTAAAATCACCCTGCAGTCCTAAAACAATAACTACTACTACAAAAGTCCTCAGAGTAAGAACTAGGAACTGCTGCAGAAGATCAATAATTGTACATCTCACCGAGTTAATTTTACCTTATCTGTACATCCAAAGTGTCAAAATATTTGTATTAATTTAAGCAATTTACTTTTAGAGGCTTTCGTTTCCACATAATCACTTCTGATGTTTATATTAAAAGTTTGGATTTCCTAAAAGTCTAGGGAGAGAGATCAATGTAAGATCTACTAGGAATGTAGGATGTTACATTAATAAACTAATATTAGTTTAATTAAAGTTAACTAAGCGTTTTACCTCTGTAAACTTACTGTCTAATCATAACATACAACAGTCCAAGCGCCGAGGACACAGGTCAGAAACTCAAGGAATAAATTCCGAGGAATTATTCGTGGCCATTTTTTTCAATTATAAGTAATACCCTGAAATAAAGTCCAAATTTTCTGCTATTTTTTCTCTGTTCTCCCCAAATTTTATAAGAGGTGGTTACCAATTGACAAAAAAGATAAATAAATCAGATCTATCCTTCAAATCAACCACGAAGAAAGGTCAAATTAGACTTTAGAAATACAGAAATATAATTTAAATGGCAGATAATTTCAAACTATTTCTTAGGGTGGTTTTGAAGTTACTACCCTTTCATCCTTCAAAATAACAAAAATAAAGACTAGTTGTAATTTGATTATCGCGTTCTAAAATGGCATCTTTTGAAATTTAGAGACACTCCTCCATTCATGGAACTGATTTCTACTGCATGCCCCTCTTCCTTGTAATTCCATCAGCCAAATCCCGAAATTGAAACATCGATGAACCGGTTTCTATTGCAAAAGACTGCCCGGCTTAGACAACCAAAATTCCAAAATCAATTTTTCGAATGTTCACTTTAGTTGCCTACCCAACTAAACACATGAACCGTGTTTCGGAAGCATAAGGATGCCAGTATAACAAGAATCCCCAGTAAAACTGGTTAAATAAAATGTAGAACCTAAAATATTTGGTAGATTCCTACCTATTTCAAACAATATGAATTGTTTAAAGGAGTGTTATAAAATATTATTATTATAAAGATGGGATGGATCCTTATTGCCACTTGGCCATACACGAGATTAGTGAAAAATTTAGTTGATAGATAAATACCTGCAGCAGTTTTCTCTATCTTCCATACTTGGAAAATAATGAAGTAGGTTGTACTTCAAATTGCTTAAGTGGGGCTAATAAGTATGATGGGGAAGGGTAGCTAGGATGCTTATTCCACAGTAACGTGTATGATTTCATTCAGAAACAACTAATTTACACGAAAGGAAACACTTCTCAAATTTACATGCCTGTTCGCTTCCTCTCAAAACCCAGCTTAGAACATAAATCAACATTTGGCTATTAGTATACTACAACAAAATTAGCAAGAGAGAAGAAGACTATGAGCTGCCAAGCTTCACTGCAAGCCTGAGGATATGATATAACTGATAAAGATAAACTATTAAACTACCCTCAAAAAATGACATGGTAAGAAGGCTGTTAATTCAAACCTTGTGTGGATGACCTAGCTGATGATGACTCACCAAGAGAAACAGAAGCCAGAGATGAAGCCCAAGCTCGGGCACTCCTTGCCCTTTCCTGAAAAATTCTAATCTTGCACAGTCTTAACCTGTTCCAAATCCTCCTGACATCTATCACCTGAAGCACACGTCCCATTACTTGGCTCGTCTCACCAAATATTTGCAGATTCAGATGAGGAATGCAAGAAACCCAGAATGCTCGGAGACGTGAGACGATCTTCGGGAACACAAAGAGGAGCAGCCTCAAACAAAGAAACAATACAGAGAATACCAAGTAGGGGTCCCTGCTCCATGTTTCTTTCAGAGACAAACCAAACAGATTCATAGACGAATTATCATCACTCGTCATGCTGCTAGCTTGATCAACAATATTAATAGTTGCCGCTAACCCTGAACAAGCAGATAGATCAGTCAATGGAGGTAAATTAGGTAAAATAAAACTCAGTCGTTGAAGTTTCTAAAGCTGTGTTAGCAATTAATTGGAGAGGAAAATTGATTCTCTTCAATACATGGTAACATATTTACAAACAAGAATGGGGATATGCTTACTCGTGTTTCTTTCGTAAAATTCTGACACGGAAAGGAGATTGTTTGGTCCATAATATCTCAATACTGATGTCTGGTTCACTAGTAATATTGCAGGCAAGTTATGGATTCCATATCGAGAAAACAAGCTGCAAGGCAAAAGAAATGCAGACATCAACAGACAATTATAAAGGTAAGCCTGTTGTGGGACATAATCTCGTCTAAAATATAAATTAAATACAGTGTAGAAAAGGAAAGAATATATCTATTAGTTATGGCATTAGCCTAAATAACAGAAAATTGATCAATGCTAACAACAGAATGCCTGACACACTATCTTTGGGTGAAATCCATGTAGATTCCACTAATGATATAGGTTTTTACTTTGCGGATCATACTCATATTCAGTGGAATACACATGGACTTCATCTATTAATATTTAGAATTTGGTAAAGAGTGTCATTGAGTGTACCACTAGAATTCCTCAATAGGAAATTAGTTATTGCTGAACCAGGAATAATTAACTACATCAAATTGTAGGCCATCACCAGACCCGGCAAACAGCATACAGCAAAAGAAATTAGTTTCATCCTTATCCAAAAATTTAAAAAATAGAGCAGGGATAGCTTCAAAACCTTGGCAAAGCTGATGATTGCTCGAGAATCAAATGTTCTATTTGAGGAAAGATCGAACTAAGAGTTTCAAATTGAGGAAGCATTTTTTGAGAAAACGGGCACCAGGAGGCATAGAAGAGTATAGAAATATACTCTATACTCTTGCTGCCAGACAGAACTCTGTCTAAAAAATCTCCATCCACCTAAACAAATCAAAATGAAAATAAAATAAACGTCATCAGAATATGCAATTTAATAAAGCCTGGAAAACATAATTAAATCTTAAAATTAAATGATTATCTATTCAAATCTACATAAGCAAAGCTATACGGCATAATAATGACAAACACAGTTTATTTTGTCTAAATATTATTGCTTGGGTACATTCACTCATTCAGTCAGAAGAAGACGTTTGGGCTTGAAAATGATAGAAATGCCTAGCATGGTGAATGGAAAGAAAAGAAACTGTTATCCGCTTGTCAGTTGTCATCTTTGATTTTGACTAACAAAATGAGCCAAAAACATATATATTCCCAAAGCCAATCTGTCCCCTTTACTCATAATGTGCACATTTCAGTCCGTGAAGAGACTAATTCCTTGACACGATGAAAATTCAAGTAACAGATTTTAAAATAGGAAACTTATTACCATTATCAATGTAACAAAATCATTTATATCCAGCCAAATAAATTTGCAAGATGAGCCATTGCAAACTCAAAATGTTGTTTCATGATGAGTACGTAAAATGCAGACTCCCTGGCTTTGGGCTTGACCAACATGTGACCTAGCCCAACAAACCAGTTGGGTTACCTAACAAGAAGTCAGGTTAATGATATTATTTCTTTAATGGCAGCGCATTGAGTTTGTTGGGGAAAGAATTTTAGTAGGATAGCTACTTATAGTAATCTTCAATATCATATATTTAGTAGAGCCATTTCAATATCAGTTGGGGCAGCGTCTATGTTAGCTTCCTTTACTCAGGGACCGTAACAGATGAGAATCTTCTCACACACACTCAACAAAAAGAAGCAATTGTATGAATATGAACTTTATTAATTCTGTAAAGTATGAAAGAACAGAATAACAAGCAAGTATTTCCCCAAGGAAGCCTCCCTTCCTCCACTGGAAACATCCAGTCTCTACCCAAAGGCAAGAAAATTATCTCATATCATCTCCCTCTATTCTGTTTGTTTATTTATACTCTCTCCTCTAACAGACTAGTCTCTCTCCTCTAACAGACTACTCTCTCTCCTCTAACAGACTTTTAATTGTCTAACAGTCTATGCACCATGATAATGAGAAATTACCCCTGAAACAGCATATACTGTCAATCCCCTCCATTTTATAATGGTTTTATTAATTCAAAACCCTTCTTCCACAGTTGTTCAGACCAAAATGTAACTTTTTGTCTTCAAACTATGTCAAACCCAGTGTTTGCTGTTGTTTGTTTGGCCAGCCCTAATATTTCCAACCAATGACAGACTGCTCAAAGGTCACTTCACTATTTTTGGTCATGGTGTGTACATTAGAACTCGGTCTCTGTCTACCTGACAGCTTAAAAATACCCTTTTATATTTATAGGCAAGAAAATTCACATATGATCTCATAGCCAGTCCAAATAAAGGAAGATGATTATGCTAGGTCCTCAACAACCATCACAAAAGTAGTCAAAACCCTAAACATGGATAGCTTTTAATCCATATAAAAATATAATCACCCATATATAAGAGTAAAACCTATAATTGGTGGGATATGAAAGATTACATGCTTTACCAATCTATAATGTTCTTAGAAGAACCCATTCGATAGCTTCTTCTCCTCACCTAGTGTAAGAAATGTAGAATTCAATGATTGAAAAGCTGAAAAGGTCATATATGACTATGGGAGAAAGGAAGAAAGTGAAGGTTCAACCTTTTGTGAAGTGGTTAATTCAATATTAATTGATCAATGGGTAGCAACCCCTCTTCATTATCTAGCTCACTCCTTAAATCCAAGGTGATTAACTAAACTTTTTTATTTATACATTTTTTCAAGATTACATAATGGTTTATATTATTTTTTAAGCAAATACTGGTTTGAATATGAATCATTAGAGAAGTCCAACTTAAGATATCACAAGTTCCTTTTCATATGTTTTTTTCAAGTTGGAATCAGAGCTGCCTATTGTTCAAAATCTTATATTCGACTAACTTTTTTTAAATGATTTTGAATATATAAATGTTGATTATCAATTTAAATAATTCATAATGATGCTACACACACATGTCTATGTGTCCTACATGTTGGTGTAGTGTTTGTATCAGTGTTGTTTCTGGTGTTCGAGCTTCGTAGCTCTCAAATATCCAAGGAATTTGTGCATTCCTCCAACTAGTCATTACAGATAAGTAGTCATTTAATATAACAAAGTTTACAAAAAGTAATAGTACTTAGTTGCAAAATCAATGATGGTAGTTCATTAACATTGATCTAAATGTTCTCTTTGATGCAGAATGGATTTCAATTTTAGAAGAAATATATAAAAAAGTGACGATCAATCAATGAGCTAGAATCCAGTTAAAAAGAAAGAAGAGTATAATAAACTAGAAATTAACAGTCCAAGGTGATCTGGTCCGACTGAAGTAATTCCACTAATGAGAAAAAAAAATACTATTATCTAATGTAATATTAATACTTGTAATTCTGATTTTATATTTTAGACACTTTGAGCTTCTGGTACTTGACTAGCTTTAAGCAATGAAGAAAATGAGTAAAAAAATAGTTTTTGAACTGGATAATAATTTAGTTAAAAATGCTTATCACGATTCCAAGCATATGACAGTGGGTCATATAAAGGTTCATAAAATGCAAATTAAATTCAACAAAATTATTTCAGGAGAGTGCTGGTGGAATAACGGACTTAATAGATATGAGCAATTCTTCATGGTGAAATAAGGACAAGTTTTACAACATCATCTGTTTGCTTCACTTTAAAGAAATTTTGATTTTGTTGGCAGGTTATGTGATTAATGGTTTAACAAGTACGTGCAAAACGAGGAAATTAATTGGGATTTCGATTAAAGCTTCAGTGTGAATGATTTGATTGAAATCCTAAAAACGTAATCGATTTTCCTGAGCAAAATACAACGAAGATATTCACAGGAAATCCCCTCCCCCCAATGAAGAGAAATACAACGAAAGTTGTCCCATCAAGTGGTTCAGAAGATGTTAGAGAGCATCATCAAAGTTAACAATGTATTGCCAAGCTACCATCCGTAAGAAATTTAATGTTGAGAGTTAAAAACGAGAAGTTTATGCATTCTGCTGATGAAATAAAGCAATAATCCATGTGTATTTATATTACAAGTTGATTAATTCCATGGATACTAATGGATCATTCCCTAGGTTATTAAAGGACATCAAACGGACATATTATACTGTTATACCAATGCGACCTTGACACCAAAGTAAAAACAATGAAGTCAACTAGTACTTACCAGCTACATAAAATACATATTTTAAACTTCTCTACATGCTTGGTAAAAGATCCCAAATGATCCCATGGAAGGCTTTAAATCCCCCAACCTAAACTCAAAATAGTCCTCAATTTGGTTGCTTTTAACTAACCGATCCCACATCTCAGGTTGATCCCAAATGATCCAACAAAATCGCAAACAGAATAATAGCCAATTGTTTACAAGTAATTAAGCACACCAATATTTAACCTAACAAAAATACACTCAAGGTCCAAGGCAACACAATACATTCAGTTGTTTTCCATAAAATTTTAAAATATCAGACAATTAACCAAAACAAGGAAATTAAGAGAAATTATCTTCATAAAACCTACAAATCAAGAACTTCAAAATCATTGACATGCATGAAATTATCCCCATCAATGGACATTTACAAGATCCTTATTACCATGTGTTTATTTCAGAACCCAGGTTCATCAAACCATCCAAACAACCGTAGCACCAAAAACACCTTATTCAATCAGGTGAGGTCAAATACATGAATCAATCGACACATCGCCATTATTCCTGATTATTTAACGAACTCCGGTGCGTCAATATCATAATCTCGATGAATTTCTTCAGACAGAAGAAAACTATGCAAACAATTACTCCGCATCTCACTTATGAGATTCCATATCTATCTTATCAGATTCCACGGCCTCTTTCACAAAGAAACTTAAAGATTCTCCATGACAACACACCATGAAAATTTGATACAAAATATTTGGCAGATAGGTTAAAGATCAAACAATCCAATCATCGAAACAAAATCCAACAATCCACAAATACACACCGCAAACAACCTCAACACGCGGAAATTAACACAAAAACTGAAAACCGAGGTACCTGGAGAGGCGGATTCGACGGGATCGAGATTGGACACTGCGATTGGAGATTATACAGAAACGAAGGTGGCTGAGGAAGGCACAAAGAAGAAGAAGACGAAGAAGAAAACGCAGACGCGAATTGAATCACAGAAACGTAAAGGAGTAGGAGAAGAAGAAGAAGAAGCGAAGAAGCCATAGAAAAAGGAGAGAGTAGATTGAAGAGAACCGAAAGGGCAAAACGGGAAAGAAATAAAGAAAGACAGAAGAAAAAAAGAAGGAAGAGAAACGAAGGTTTTAGGGTCTCGTGTTTGTGAAGGAGATTTGTTTTGTTCTGTTGTGATGTGTGTGAGGGCGTTGATAGGGTGAGAAGGCGGTGAGGGTGCGACGGTGACGGTGACGGTGGTGGAGTGGGGGTTGATATTTCGAGCGTTTGGTGTGAGGATAGAGGACAAAGAAGGAAAGGCTTTGAGCTAATAATTGAAATTATGTGTATATTTATTTATGGCTATCATTCTTCACTTTTTCTCTCTCTCTCTTCTTCTCCTTCTTTTTTCTTAAATATCGCTTTCTCTCTCCTACCCCGATTATACCTCGTGTGTGTTTTCAATAGCCATTGTTTTTTCAAGAGTGGAAATTCCACACTTCTTTTTAATTTTACTAATTAATTATATTTATTTTAATTTAAGTTTTTTTCATTATAGTACCTTTAGATTTTTTATATATTTAAATTAAAAATCTAAATTCGTTTTATAGTTTTTCATTGATTAAATATCATTGAGAATAAATAAAGATATGCGGAAGCTTTGACCGATGTGTAGTTTCCACGCAATAGACTTTTTCCTGTTTCCACACATCATTTTTTTTTCGAATTAATTCCATTTACCGTTCTTCTGATAATTTTTTTCTATAAATATATTCTAAGAAATTAGCCAGTTAAACATATTTTTATTTTAATTTTGAAATTATACATATTTCTAAATTGCACTGTGGATATTTTAATTTCTTTTGAAAATAATTTTTTATGGTTGATTAAATTTTAGAATTTATCATTTAAAGTTGACGATATCTCATTAGTTTTTTTTATTTTGAGTTTATTGAAATTGTTTTGATTTTTTAACAGAGCGAATCTAAATGCAATATGAAAATAAGAATTTTGTTATGTAAGTCAAATTGTTAACGAAATCTTCCAAAACAGGTAAATAAGTGTTTTCTTTTTTTTTAATGGGTGCTTTTTTATGTGCAGAACACACGCGATCTATAGCAACGATGCGTCACTGCCTCGTAGAAAGTTAGGGCTACCAACGACACATAGTTTTAAGGTGTTGGCTTTTTTTAACAGTAAATATTAGTATTTTATTAATAAGAAAGTGAAATTTATAATTTTTTATTTTCTTTAACTTTTTTATTAAGTCACTCTATAAAAAGTGTGTTAATGTGATAAGATTTTGATCTTGATTTTCCTTAAAATTAGTTTGAGATCCGTGATGGTTGTTTTTGTACTTATTTCTTAAAATTTTATTACGAAAATTAATGTAGTAATTATTATACTTTAAGGAATAATTTATTTACATAAATATATTTAGATGCTGTAATTATGTTTAGATATAAATATACTTAAATAGAAATTTTGATGTATGAAAAAGACTTAAATAATTAATCAATTTTATTATATAATATATTAAAATATTTAATTATAAATATAAATTTGTGAATAGTAAAATGTAAAATAATAATTAAATTGGTAAATGTGTAAAACCCAAACAATGGTATTTTAGGAGTGGTGATAGTTTAAAAACAGTGAAATTCGGTTATTTAATATAAAATTGTTTATTTATAAATAATTTTGTTATAAATGACTTTCATTATTTTAAAATGTATCATCTTTCTATAAAACACTCTTTTAGAGTTTTCTACCTTCTCTATAAGAGTTCTAAGTCATCTCTTTGATGATCAGGAGGTGTCTAATTGACCACGATGACGAGGTCTACATTCGTATCCGATTGGTTTCTACACTAAAACAAGTATGTTTCAACTCCTTTTTGCTCATCGCTCTTTAATTGAGTCCATGCATGAAAGTTTCCATTTGCATGTGTACTTTGACCTTTTCTCTGAGTTTCCTTGTTAATTTAAGGTCTTAAGGAGTCTTTCCTTTTTAATTTGGTGATTCGTAGGTGTTTCTAGAAATTCCTTGTGCGAGAAGTAATGAGAGTGTTCTTAGAGCTTTGTATCGTTATTCAATTAATGCAATTATGTATGCAAATGGCCTAAACTAAGATATGAATGCAATTACATTTTTATTCACACATCAGTCACCTTGTATATTTCCATGTTTATGTTTTAATTGAATTGTGATGCATTATTGGGTTGTTTATGGTACTTTGATGCATGAACAATGATGATATATGTTGGTATTTAAATGTGAAAGTGTATGGACATATGTATATGATTTCAAAGTTTGGAAGGTTGGTTCCAAGGTGGAACTTCTTGGTGTGGTTCAAGTGTGTTAGAATGAATGCAGGTAGCTCAATCTTGAGGGTTTTCCTGACACTTTAATAGTCATACATTCTCATATAGAGAGGCTTGACACATGTGGTGAGAGTAGCAGTAAATCTTAGTCTTGGGTGCTTCCAATATGATCCAAGGTGTGGAACAAACAACGATATAACTTGACATTTATTCTAAGTTCTGACAATCTAGTCAAAGTGTTGGCATGCATAAAGTGTTTGGTCGTTTGTGTGAAAGGTGTATAATGTGTATAATGTTTAAATGTTCTTTTGTATCATGAATTATTTGTATTCTAGCTTATCCTTTCTTTTGTGTCATTTGTCTTTGTGTATGTTTTCTCTCTTACAATGATCACCTTAATGGTGTGAGCTCAGATAGACATTCTTTACTTTACAATTGCTCCAACGAGAGGTAAAGGTGAAATAATTGGAAAGTCAAATGATTTTACAAGTGTAGATCTTGTCTTTCGTACGTTTGTTTTCTTATAGTAATTCCATTATCATATATGTAATATTCATATTAGTTGTATTTTACTATTAAAAATGGAATATTACAAAATATTCATGAATTTACATAATTACTTTTTGAGTATAATAGTTATATTTTATAACAATTTTTATAATAAATATAAGGGTTAAATATGTTTTTAGTCCCTCAACTATCAAGCGATTTTGTTTTTCGTCCCTCTTTCAAACTTTGTACGCTTTGATCCCTCCCCTTAAGGAAACCATAATTTTTTGTCCTCTAAAACAAACGGCGTTAAAAATCAGGTGAGGTGGCTAACGTCTAGCCACGTGGGATGACATGTATCCTTTTTAACATTTGCCACGTGTGTTTATATTTTAAATGTAAACTGAGAACTTTGCTTTATTAGGTTCATTGGTAAATTTTGGTTGAAAGTGTGGTCTGAAGGTTGAAGAGCAAAGACGAGCACATCATTTCAGCTGGAAAGAAGGTTGAAGGTGAATCACAAAAGGTTGGATTTCATCTTCTTGAGCATTGGTGTAGTTGGTCGCGTAAGTTCATTTTCCTGTTTTGTTTCGTGTGAATAGATGGATTTGGGATATAGGGTTTTGTTGGTAGTAGTCGAACTTGATTTACTTTCGAAATTACTGTTGAAGGGAAATGGAAGCTGACAGAGGAGGATATGGTTGCACGTGAAGGCGTATTGGTTCTGGAATGTCCCAAACATGTGGATCCTCCTCTCACTTAGCTTCAAAAAATTGTGTTGTGGGGAAAGATTGTTGATGTTGAAGGCAACTACATTGAAGAACAAAGGAAGACTATTTTATAGATTTAGAAATTGGGCAGTAAGTGAGAAAAAATGTTTTACTTATTGTGATGAAGTTTGTATTCATGATTTGTAATTTCTTTTTCAGAGTAATTCAAGCTGTAACTACTTTGAATGGGTTGATGAAAGAGACTCTAAAATTGAAGGAAGCTTACAAAGGAAGAGTGAAGAAGTTGAAGTCTGTATTGAAAATGTTGTTTTGGATCTAAGGAAGAAGAAGGACAAGTTGAAGAGGAAATTAGAGCAAGAGCGAAAAAAGTTCAAAATGATGTTGGTCTTGTTTGTATTGTCATGGGCATTAATAGTGATGTTTTCTATTATGTTTGTGCTGAAGATAAATTGTAATTAGATTGGTAATGTTGTGTTGTGGATGTACTTTGAAGTTTTAAATTCAATAAAATGTGGAAGTTGAGTTCAATTCTGCCCAATTCAATTTAGCCCTGATGTTTGTGTTATGTGCATTTGTGTTATGTGATTATAGTTGTTATTTTAAATCAAAGAGTTTGATAGCATTCCCATAGTTCACAACCTAATGTAAGTCTGTGAATGCTGAATGTAGAAAAAAAATGTGATAGCAGAAAGCACCAGTATTGAACCTGATAAGGTTTTTCACTTATAACATCAATCTTCCAAGATTATTGAACCTGAAAAGATACATCAAAAATAGCAACTCTGTCTATTATGAGATTCCAACCCCCTAATGCTTTCAAAATAACTACTCCAACAAGCAATTTAAAGCACAATGACTAAAATGGACAGTGAAGAATAAAATGTCATCCAAGTGGTCCTAAAGCATTGCATTGAATATAAAGAAGTGGTCCCAGAGCACTATAAATAACAGAACAATTGAGTCAACAATAACAAGTGGTCCCCGACTACTTTAATTAACATTGCATGTGTTACACTACATGACAAACAAGTGGTCCAAAAAATATTGTGCCCATTACTAATGGTCTCCCTAAGTGGGTCACAATCAGTACATTATAGCATTAAAAAAGTGGCATGCCTACACTAGAAAATCAATTGCAACTCGCTTTGAGGATGTTCTTCTTCCCCCTTCACGCATACGTGCAGCCCCTCCAGGTTGTGATGTTGATACAGCCCCTGCATCTGTGCCTGCTCTCATTCGTGATGTTGTTTGACCTTGTGAGGTTGATGTAGATAGTCCACCAGCGGCTGCAGTTCTTCTTGCAGATACTCTCCTTCCAGTTGATGCAAATCCTCCCCTTTCACCTGATGCAGTTCTTCTTGCAGATGCTCTCCTTCCAGTTGATGTAGATGCTCCCCTTGTAGCTGATGCAGATGTTGTTGCAGATGCGCCTCTTGTGTCCTGTGAAAGGAGTAAGGTAGTTAGATTTGACATACTTATATATAAATGAACTTGTAAATAACATGTTCAGGAAGTTACCTTGCTTTTCTGCTCCTTTTTACAACTTCTTACATTGTGTCCATATGCATTACAACTGCTACACTTCATACCAATATTTTTCTTGGACAACTTTGAATGGCTGACATATTCATCAGCTTCTCTTCTTCTTAACTTTTTAGGCCTCCCATGAGGTGTTTTATAAGTGGGTGGTAGTAGTGGTGCAGTGTCGGATGTAGGCCAAAGTTGTTGTCCATTGATTGGAACATGGATGAACATAATCTCTGGGTTTTCTAACTTATAATGTATGGCAGCAACAACATGTCTACAAGGTATTCCTACCAAATCCCAAAAGTAACAACTACAACTATGATTACTTACATCAACTACAAACTTGTCCATTGTAAAGCCATGAGTGACTTCAAATTTAGCACCTCTTGCCCAAACTGGAAGCCAATTCCCATTCTTTTCAACTTCCTTATCTAGTCTTTTTCTAGGTTTAGGCATAACATCACCAGGATATGTGTTAACTTTTTCTCTAAGTGTTGCAAACCTACTCATAATATATGACCTAATCCATTCCATCATAGTAATTATAGGTTTGTCTCTTGCCAGCAAAATTGTACTATTAAATGACTTAGACAAATTATTGATCAACACATCACATCTAGGATAAGCACTAAATGCATGTTTACACCAAGATTTAGTTGGAATTGTCTTTTACCAATTATAAGCATCAGAATTGACAGTCTTCAACTCACCCATTTTTTTTCCCAGTCCTGAAAGTATGTTGCCTTGGCAACCCCATCATAAGGTCTTTAATCAGTAGTCCTCCACCAAATTTCTTCTTATAATTGTTGTACAAATGCCTTAAACACAGCCTGTGCTCCACACCATTCAAAATCTCATCAAATACTACCATTAATCCCTGCCAACAAATGACAACAACCTTTAATACATAATCAAATCAAAATAGAAAATAAAGTTTAATTTGAAGTTACCTGTTAGGAAGCTAAAATTTTATAAGAGGAGGAATAAAAGAGGGAGTGAAAGGCCGAACGGTATGAATAGTGTAGTACCGAACGGTAGCTGAAGAGGAGAGGAGAAAGGAGTAAAGCTGAACGGTATGGATAGAGTAATACCGAACGGTAGATGAAGAGGGGAAGGGAGTAAAGCCGAACGGTATGGTTAGAGTAATACCGAACGGTAGAGAGTTAGAAGTTGATGTATAAAGTAACGTAACATTACCTTTTGCTGATTCGAAATAAAGATCTAGCGTTGACAATCTATGCCCCCAATATCACAAAGCAGCAGGCTAAAAAATCACCTCCATGTCTCTTTGCATTCATTTTCAACCACAACAAAAGCTAGTGGGAAATATTAGTTATTAGGGTCTTTGGCCACTGCCACTAACAACTGACCTCCATATGTTGTCTTCAAATGACAATCATCTACCCCAATGAATGGCCTGCAACTACCTAAGAACCCCTCTTTACAGCCCTTTAAACACATGTAAAATGCCACAAACCGTGGTGGCAAAGTGGGTTGGGGTTGATTGACCTTAATCTTGAATGTTTCAGCCTTTACTCTTAGCAACTCAGCCACATAATCATAAAGACGACCATATTGTCGTTCTCCATCACCCACTAAAGAATCCATAGCAATTTGCTTTGCTCTTCCAGCTTTCCAAGGATTTATTCCAACACTAAAGGACTTTTTGATTTCATCTATGATTTAGTTCACTGTCATGCCTCCCACATTTACAAATTTGTCTACTAATACTTGTGCAATCCATTGCACACTTGCACTTTTGTTACCAAAAACCCTTCCACACTTGTGACGTACGTGAGTTTTCACTCTAAAACTTTCCCTACCTCCGACCTTGCTAGCCATAATTACAAAACCACATCCCTTTTTACAAACTGCCCTCACTCTCTTCAAATCATTCTTAACAAACTTCACTTCTTTGCCATTTAAAATGCTATGCTCCTGTAAGGCACTTTTAAAATCTTTCAATGACTTAAACTCCATCCCCAATGTAAATTTGAAGCTCTTGGTCATATCATCTACTCTATACTTTGGAAACTTCCTCCTATTCTCACTCACAGCCTCATCACTATCCACATTTAAAGACAACTCATGTATTGTAATTTTCATTTATCTCATGCTCATGGTGTCCAACATCTTCGTTAATCATAAATGACCCCTCACCACCACCTTTTCTTCTCCTCACATTTTTCTTCCTCTTTTTCATTCTACTTCACCTCTCCAAAACAGGATTAATATTTCTTCTTTCTTCCTCCACCCTCTCATCCTCCATCCCAAACCCATCATCATCATTTGTCATCCTTTCCTCTTCACTATCATCCACATTTTCCACCACTTCGCCCTCAACCTCATTGCCCTTTTCCTCTTCCTCTTCCTCATGAACATAAGCCTCTTCCTCACCCCTCTCTACATATTTACCCCAACATTCCCCTCTTCCTCTTCCTCTTCCTCATGAACACAAGCCTCTACCTCACCCCTCTCTACATATTCGCCCCCAACATTCCCCTCTTCCTCTTAGTAATCCATTAGGACATCTTCTACTTCCACATTCCCCTCCACCCCACCAACATAACCATCTTCTTTATCCACTGCATCATCTTCTTCATCCACATAACCACGTGCTTCACCAACATAACCAACTTCTTCACCCACAATAGCATTTTCTTCAACAACATATGCATGTATATCATCCACAATAACCTCTTCTTCGTCACCCATATTTACCTCTTCCTCCATATTTACCTCTTCCTCCATCTCTTGTATGTGTACTGCCTCTTCACCAAAACTAAGAAACTTAACTTCATCTGGCTGACTAGGTTGCAGATGTTGGACATAGATTTCAACCTCATCATTATTTGTCTCTGCATAGTTAGCCAAGAACAGTGTTTCCCTGTCATCACTAAGTATTCTCAAGTTTTTCATCGCTTTTTGTTTCGCCCCCTTCCATCATAGCTTGAACTCTGCATCATACTTGAATTCTCTAACAAATCCCACTGCTTCAAAGAAAGACCACCTGTCCGGATCAATTCCTTTTATAACATGTATTTCTCCTCCCATATATTCTATTCCCTTATTCTTCATGAACTTTGATAACAGTTGAAAAACTGTTATTTTTATAATTAATTTGACCTTAAAGATAACCTTTATGACTTATAAACTAGTTTGGAATCATGTTTTTGTTGAAGTTTTGAAAATAAGAGAGTTGGATAGGTTTTATGCTTGATTTCTTTATTTTTTGCAGGTTTTAAGATGAATTTAGTGAAAGAAGTGAAGCATCTAGGAGTTGGGTTCAGAAAAGGAAAAAAAATTGCATAAAAGAAAGAAGCCACAAGTACTGCTCAGCGCTATTTACCGCTGAGCGGTACTTTGAAGATCCGCAGTCACCGTTGAGGGGCAAAATAGAAGTCACACACTTACCGCTAAGCAGCATTCTTATGGGCTTGAGATTATTTTTTTGTAACATTTAGAAGTCTATATAAGGCTTTAGTCTTCCTAGGGTTAATTAGTATCTTTGGCTGGAACGAAGCAGAAACACACTCTTTCACCCCTTGGAGAAGGATTTTGGATGTTACAACTCCTTTCTCACCTTTCTAGGGTTTTATCTTTCACTCTTTCATTGCATTTCATCTAGTTTCACCATGAATATGGTGAACTAAACTTCTTTTGTTGTTGGGGAATCAACGTAATCCTCTTCAAACTCTCATGTATTGAATTTGTTCTTTAATGTATATGTTTTCTTTCATTAATTGTTAGGAATTTTCTCCTTTGCTTAATGCTTGCATTGTTTAACTCATTCATAGCATGATAATTGATTTTGTCGATATGGACACATGCGAGGATTTCTAGATCTGGAGAATCTCTCCCAATAGTAGTATAAACCTAGACATAGGAAAATGATGGTTGGTTGCCTTTAAGCTTATGTGCTTTATAATGCATGAATAATTGCTAGGGAGACAAGACCTTGTAAACTAGTGATTATGATTAGGCTTTCTTCGCCGAGACATCGGGTTTAAGGTAATTTAGAGAGTGACATTAAAATTAATGAAGAAAGATTAATTCTTGAATACATGAGAGTGGATAGGATGAAATTGATAAACCCCAACAACATATTCATAATATATTTCAATTCACGTGTTTTGTTTCTTCTTTTCCATTGATCAATACATGCATTCGTATTTACTTTTTAGTAATTTGCATTTAAAATCTCAAAGAATTGATTTTAAAAGTCTTAGATAATCAACAAATCACATAATTGTCTAAGTTGTGAGTTCTTTGGGAGAACGATACTTGGTTTTACAAGTTTTATTACTTGATACGATTCGGTTACACTTGCCGAGGGTTAAACAAGTTTTTGGCGTCATTTCCGGGGACTCGTGGTTTAATTAGTCTATTTGTGTGATTATTGATTAACTTTGACTTGATTTGTATTTTTTATCTTTTGATCTTTGTATCTGTAAGTTTATCTTTTTTTTTTATCTTTTTGTCTTTTTGTTTTTATTTGTTTTATCTTTTTATCTTTCTATCTTCTTTTTATCTATCTTTTCTATCTTTTTGTGCTAAGAATTGTTTCTAGGAACTTATCTTCTTGTGTATGCAGAAAGCAATTCGGATGAGAAGTAAGAAAAATTCAGAACCTCTTCTTGAAGGCTTGGACGAGAGTAGACGAAGGAGAAGAATCCGTACATCTAGAGAACCATTCCCTCCTCTAGAAACACTTTTACAACCTTCACCACAAAGGTCTAATCAAAGCACTGAAAATATGGCAGAGGATAATAATGGTAGACGCACTCTTGCAGAATACACCACTGTGGTTGGCCCTCAACATTTTAACAGTATAGCAAGGCCGAGGGTCAATGCTGCAAACATGGAGGTGAAACCAGCGTTGATACAATTGGTGAAGAGCAACCAATTTAATGGGCTATCACATGAAAGTCCATATGAACATCTCACCACCTTCAATGAAATTTGCAACACTGTGAAGATTAATGGGGTGCTGGATGAAGCAATAAAGCTTAGCTTGTTTCCTTTCTCATTGGGAGGCAATGCAGAGTTATGGTTAAACTCTTTTCTAGAAGGTAGCTGATGCGGCTGTCGCGGCCCATCAAATTTGATGTGCATTAAAGAATGCAGTATAGTGCTAAGAAGTGACTCCTAGGTCGTCTCTCAAGGACCAAATGGGGTTCATTCAATAGGTTGAACACGTAGTGAGGGAGTTTTGAGAATGTTTTTGTGCTTAGAGTTGAACTAAATTAAAACTAGAAATTGGAAATTAAAGCGTGAAGACCGAACGGTCCTATAGATGACCGAACGCTTCTACATTAAGATCGAACGGTCTCTAAAGTAAGTGAGGAAATTGGAAATGCAGGAAGATAAAGAAACTAAACGAAATAGACAACATGATGAACGGTAAAACTAGACTCAACAATGCAAAAGATAAATATTCAAACACAATTAAAGCTATTAAAATGCAACACTTAAACTAAAAAGATTAATGCTCATTTCAGTTTGAAATACAATTTCGAAGAAACACTTGAGAAGCGAACGAATAAGCAAAGGCATAAATTGTAAATGAAGTTGCTAAACCATAAAACACATCTCTGGACTTCTTCTCCCGTGAACGTGGCAGCCGTATGCATTCCAACCATGAATCAACATTTTTTCTCCAAAATCGAATGAATGCAAAGAAAAGGAATGTAATCACCATTGCTTGCTTCTCCTGTGTATTTCCCACTTTTCCTAGCCGTGACCTGCACATTTAAAAGAAAAGAGAAAAGAAACGTGTTGTTCTCTTCAAGCTCAACGTGTGCTTGCTTCCAACTTATGTCCATGTGCCACCTCCAGCCAAATGAAAAGGCAAAGATTAAATTCAGCAAAATGAAGTAAACTTGGATCTCTCTTGCGTAACATCTCCTATCAGCAGCCATGTCACCATTTGCTTTGCTTTCTTTTCATTCCCAAGGACATCAAAATAAAAACATAAACATTACTTCATTCTCCCCCTCAACAGCGTGAACATTCAAGCATAGAAGCAATAAAAGGTTTCAATCAAAGGTGCATATAAACCCAAAATGAAAAGGGCAAGAGTGAATGATAATTTAAGAGCTCATCCTCCGAGAAAAGCAAGTGTGCCATGCTATTTGCCTCCAAAATCCAAAACAATGTTCAAAGCAAAGAAGGAGAAAAAAATGAGTGTGCCAGCTGGTTGTATTCAAAATATAGAAAACCGAATAATAAACATGGAAAGACACAAAAATCATGAACTAAGCGTATCCTTCTTTTTCTAAGCAAAGTAAAATGATAAAAATTCATTCCCTGCTGGATGCAACTCTTTCAGCCGTAGCCCTCCATGTGCGTGGCTCCTCGTGCTTCCAACCGTGACACGTCAATCTCCCCGAAAACTCCAGCCAAAAGAGCGTGTAAGTGGCGTCTCCCCCTCTTTCTACCGTGGCGGCTAGAGCCCCCCCTCTCTCAGCACACGTGTCCCCTCTTCCGTGCTGCTGGGTCCAGGTGTTGGACGTGTGCTGCTTCCTCCCTGGCTTCTTCGTGCACCTCCAATTTTTGCTGGATACAACCCGTGTCTCAAGTATGGGCCGCTGTTGGACCGTGGTGAAGCTGGAGTGTGACGTCCATCCCGTGTTGCTGTCTAGACGCTACTGTCCGCGTGAAGCCAAACCAGGCTGTGCGTTCTCTTCATTTTGCAGCTCCCAAGCTTGCTGGACCATCCTTGGACGGGTGTTGTTGCTAGACGAACATCTCCCTCCAAGGTGCTGGATCTTCGAATGAAAGCCACTTCCTTTGCTGGACCAGCCCATTGCTTCTTGAAGCACCGTAACAGCCTTATGCTTATAGGCTGCCCTTCTTCTATTTCTATCCAAGCCCATGTGAATCCTCTTGCTCAAGCTGGATGTGGGCCGCGTGTGCTTTTTGTTGGACCGTGGCTTCACTATGCTGGACGTGCATCAACTGTTGGACCGAGTGCACCCCTTCATTCATCCAGCACACCATGCCGTGACATTTTGGACGTGTAGCACACATCACCAAGCATACACCTAAAGCCCATCATCGCTCCTCATTCTCAGTGGCTGCTTCTTTACGTGTGCACCCCTTGTCTTGTTTTCTTTAAGCCCACTTCAACGTGTCGCACTTTTTGAAGCATCTCACTGTTGGACGAGATTATGATGCCACCACATGCTGGACGCTACTGAATGTAATAATTGAAGCCCATGTGTTTTTTTTTTCAAAGCAAATGAGTGCAGCGTGTGGTCCGCGTATTTTCATTCAGCCCAAGTGATTCAGCTTTGGACCTCATTGCCATTTCTCATTTGACCTCTAAATGTCCCAAATTATTATCCAATAATTTCCCTACAATTAATAATGAAAATAATTAGCCTCAGATAATTCAAATTAATTAAAATAAGAATTTCTGGTCAAATTAAGCATAATGAGCAAAAATGGGAAAATACTAGACATTTAAGCACACTTCCCTAATTAAATCTGGTACAATAAACTAAGTGAAATCAAGAAAATATTAGCTCATCAGTAGCTTTACTGAGTGGGAAGTTGTGGTTGCAAAGTTTTTAAACAAGTACTGTTACCAATAAGGAGTATTGGTAAAACCTGAAGATGTGTTTTGATGATGCTGCAACTTATAGATTTTGGATGTAGTAGGAAAATATTTAAAAAAGCAACTTGTAGATTTTGAATGTAGTAGGAAAATGTTAAACATTGTAATTTTTACTAGTATAATCGATTATGGTTAAGCAATAATCGATTATCACAAGTCATACTTGAATAATCGATTATCACTTCATATAATCGATTATCACATTTTTGAAAACCTGTAACGGACTTGAATAATCAATTATCACTTACAATAATTGATTATTCATGGCAGTTGAGAGCTGACCTTTGTCACTCAGTGTACTTGGCTATAAAATTTGATTTGGAGAAATCAGAAGGTAACGTTTTTTGAACTGAGAAAGCTTAGAACACTGTGTGTCAGAGGAATGTTCTTAGAGAGCTTTTTGTTCATTGTTCCCTTGCTTGGTCTTGTGAAAGGAGAGGCTCGCGTATCGTGTGTCGATAGTCGGAGCAGACTCTCTTCAAGTTAGCAAGGTACTCTGCCTGGTCTTGTGTAAGGAGAAGCTTGCGAATCGTTGGTCGATTGCCGGAGCGGTTCTCTTCAAGTTGGTAGAGTGGTTCTTTTCGTTTTATTCCTGTTCATTTGATTGTAATCTGTTAAACCATTTTTAGTGGAACTGTTAATCACTATTTATAGTGATTAACGACTGGACGTAGATTCTGTTGAATCGAACCAGGATAAAAATATCTGTGTGATTTTTCTATTCCCTACACTCATATTATTTTACGTATATCAACTGTTTGATTAATTTTCTGAAAGAAAATTATTTTTACTAAAAGGACCAAATTATTTTTAATTGTGATCGAACACGCTTTCCGCTCTCTGAGTTTTAATTCCGCTGCGCTATACTCTTCGAAAAATACCCCCTCCGATACCATCAATTGGTATCAGAGCTTGCTTTGATAGTTTTTCAAAAAAAAAATATTTGCGAAAATGGCCGGTCACAATCAAAACCATGTATATGCTGAGGGTGCTTCCATTAACAGACCTCCACTGTTTACTGGTGATAACTATGCTTTTTGGAAAGTGAGAATGGAGATTTTTATGGGGTCTGTTGATAGAGGTATCTGGGAAGCTGTACAAAATGGCCCTTATATTCCTATGAATACTGTTGATGGTGTAGAGACTGAAAAACCTTATTTTAATTGGACTGCTGAAGAAAATAGACGAGCTCAGTTTGATATTAAAGCTCGCAATATAATTTCATCTGCTGTTGTACTTGATGAATTTTATAGAATTTCAGTGTGTAAGACAGCACAGGAAATGTCGGAAGTCCTCAGAGTCACTCATGAAGGAACAGAGGACGTGAAGCGCGCTAGGAAGAACACTCTCATTCAGGAATATGAGATGTTCAGAATGCAACCTGGAGAAACCATCTCTGACGTTCAAAAACGATTCACTCATATTGTGAATCATTTAATAGGGTTGGGTAAGACTTTTGATACTGATGAACTTAATGTGAAAATTCTGAAATCTCTGGACAAGTCTTGGCAACCAAAGGTGACTGCCATCTTGGAATCTCAAAATCTTACTCAAATGTCAATGCCAATCTTGTTTGGAAAGCTCCGTGAGCATGAACTTGAGCTGAGAAGATTGACTGCTGAAGAGGATCAAGGCAAAAGGAAAACTCTAGCTTTCAAGTCTGAAATATCTAAAGGAAAAAGCTCTAAGAGGATCAAAGAAGATGATTCTGATGATGAAGAAAACATGAGCTTGATGATAAAAAAATTTGCAAAGTTCATGAAAAGCAAAGGGAAAGGACAAGTTTCACAAAGATAGGAAAGAAAGTCCAGAATCTCCATCAAACGTAAAGTGCTTCGGTTGTGGAGAAAGAGGGCACGTAAAATCTGAGTGTCCAAAAAGCAAGAAAAGTGAAGACAAGAAGGAAAGAAAATTTCAAAGGAAAAAGAAAGCATACATAGCTTGGGAAGACAATGCATCTAGCTCAACAAGCTCAAGTGATTCAGATGAAGAAGCCAATATTTGTCTAATGGCTGACTCAGAAGATACTGGAAGCCAAGTAAGTGATTCCAACTTTGAATCTAGTGAATTAGACATGCAAAAGGCCTTCTGTGAATTGTTGATTGAATCTGAAAAACTTGATGCTGCACATAAAAAACTTAAGAAAGAGCACAATGAATTAAAATTGAATTATGAAAAGTTGCTTGATGATGAAGTTGTCTTAAGAAATAAAGTTAGTTCTTTAGAAACAAAATTATCTGATGCAAATGTTACTGTTGAACCTGTTGAATGCTTGTCTTGTAAGAATCATATGCTTGATATTGATATACCTGAAAACTTACTTGCAAAGGAAACCAAGAATAATTCACATGCTAAGATAAACCTTAAGAAAAGCAATGTTGAAAATAGAAATATGCATATAATACATAAGTCCAAAGTAAGAAGAACTCGCAGAGTTTGGGTTGAAAAAGGGACTTTTATTAAAAACAAGTAAGCAATGCTTGTTGTTTTTACTGTATGAAGCATGGACACACATCAAACAAATGCAACATTAAACATTTTGGTGTTCCAAATGGTAAATATGCATGGGTTAAAGTTGTAAAATGATTTATACTTGCATGAACTAACCTCAAGGACCCATAATTAGATTGGGGACCTAAAACTCTTGCTAATTTGTTTTGTAGGAATCTACTAAGTCAAAGAAGTCATTGTGGTATCTTGACAGTGGATGTTCAAGACACATGACCAGTGACAAGAAAAGATTCATCTCTTTTGAGAAGAAAAAGCAAGGATTTGTGACTTATGGGGATAACAACAAAGGTAGAATCAAGGGTACCGGAGACATTGGAGGAGGAAATACATTAACTATAAGAGATGTGCTATATGTTGAAGGCCTCAAGCATAACCTCTTAAGCATAAGTCAATTATGCGACAAAGGTCTCAAGGTAACTTTTGAAAGTGATAAATGCACTGTTTACTTTAAAGATTCTGCTGATATTGCTTTGCAAGGTGTTAGGCATAACAATATTTATTTGATTGATATTGAAAGTGCATCTAATCATAGTATAACATGCTTAGTTGCTAAAGAAGAAAATCCTTGACTATGGCATAAAAGAGCTGCACATATTCATATGCAACATTTAAATAAATTGATTTCAAAAGATCTTGTGATTGGTTTCCCTAAACTGAAATTTGAGAAAGACAAATTATGCACTGCATGTCAAAAAGGTAAACAAACCAAATCTTCATTTTCTTCCAAAAGCATGATTTCAACATCAAAACCTTTAGAACTTTTGCATATGGACTTATTTGGTCCATCTAGAATTAAAAGTTTTGGTGGAAATTACTATGCTCTTGTAATTGTTGATGATTACACAAGATTCACTTGGACTTTCTTTTTAACTCTGAAAAGTGAAGCTTTCAAAGCATTTAAAATTTTTGCTAAACGTATTCAAAATGAAAAAGATTTGAAAATCAAAACTTTGAGAAGTGATCATGGTGGAGAATTTGAAAATGAGTCATTTGATAAATTTTGTGAAGAATATGGCATAGCACATAACTTTTCTGCACCTAGAACTCCCCAACAAAATGGTGTTGTTGAAAGGAAAAATAGATCATTAGAAGAACTAGCTAGAACCCTTATGAATGAATCTAATGTGCCAAAATATTTTTGGGCTGATGCAGTTAGTACTGCTTGTTATGTGTTAAACAGGATGCTTATTAGGCCAATTCTGAAATTAACTCCATATGAACTGTTGAATGGTAGAAAACCAAATGTATCTCACTTGAAAATATTTGGGTGCAAATGCTTTGTCTTGAATAATGGAAAAGATATAGGCAAATTTGATGCAAAATCTGATGAAGCAATTTTCCTAGGATATTCTTTGACCAGTAAAGCATATAGAGTATTTAATAGAAGAACTTTGACAATTGAAGAATCAATGCATGTTGTCTTTGATGAGATTGTGGACCTTGAGGAAAACCCTCTTGAGTCAAACAAACCTATTGCAGGTGATGAAGATTATTTAAAGGAAGCTCTTGAAGAGATGTATCTAAATGAGAACTATCCTCCAGAACTTCAAGAAACACCTCAAGCTGTTGATTCTAAAAGCTATCAACAACCAAGAGGACTTTCCTTGGACAACATCATTGGAGACATTTCAAAAGGAGTAACTACTAGACATAATCTTAATAATTTTTGTCTAACTGTAGCTTTTGTGTCTCAGATAGAACCCAAGAATATAAAGGAAGCTCTTCAAGATGATAAGTGGTGCGTTGCTATGCAAGAAGAGCTAAACCAATTTGAAAGGAATGAAGTCTGAGAACTTTTCCAAAGCAAGATGATTATCAAGTCATAGGAACCAAATGGGTATTCAGGAACAAGCTTGATGAGGATGGAAACATCACAAAGAACAAAGCAAGGCTAGTTGCAAAGGGCTACTGTCAAGAGGAAGGTATAGACTATGATGAAATATATGCACCGATAGCCAGGTTAGAAGCAATTAAATTATTACTTGCATATACATCTTTGATGAAATTTAAACTATATCAAGTGGATGTAAAAAGTGCTTTCTTAAATGGTTTTATAAAAGAAGAAGTGTATGTTAGTCAACCTCCTGGCTTTGAAGATTTTAAATTCCCTGATCATGTTTACAAGTTGAAAAAGGCCCTTTATGGTCTTAAACAAGCACCTAGGTCTTGGTATGAAAGACTTAGTACCTTTTTAATTGAAAATGAATTTTCTAGAGGAAAGGTTGATTCAACCTTATTCATTAAGAAAGTAGGAAAACACATTTTAATCGTGCAAGTTTATGTAGATGATATCATTTTTGGGTCAACTGATGATTCTTTGTGTGAAGAGTTTGCAAAAATAATGCAAGGTGAATTTGAGATGTCTATGATGGGTGAGTTAAACTTTTTCTTAGGACTATAGATAAAACAAATGAATGGTGGAACATTCATCTCCCAAACTAAATACTGTAGAGAAATTCTTAGAAAATTTGGTATGGATAGCTGCAAGGAAGCTAGTACACCCATGGGTACTTCATGTTATTTAGACAAGGATGAAATTGGAAAAGGAGTGAATGAAACCATGTTTAGAGGCATGATAGGATCCTTGCTATACTTAACTGCTAGTAGACCAGATATTATGCAGAGTGTTTGTGTTTGTGCTAGATACCAAGCTAATCCTAAAGAATCTCATTTGACTGCAGTTAAGAGAATTCTAAAATATCTTAAGGGAACTACTTCATTTGGACTTTGGTATCCCTCTGACTCCTCACCTAGTTTAATAGGATACTCTGATGCAGATTATGGTGGCTGTAAAATTGATAGAAAAAGTACTAGTGGAACCTGTCATTTCTTGGGATGTTCTTTAGTGTCATGGCACTCAAAGAAACAAGCATGTGTAGCTTTGTCTACCACCGAAGCTGAATATATTGCAGTTGGAAACTGTTGTGCCCAAATTTTGTGGATGAAACAACAATTAGAAGACTTTGATATCTTCCTTGACAAAATTCCTCTAAAATGTGACAATACTAGTGCGATAAATTTGACCAAGAACCCCATCATGCATTCAAGAACTAAGCATATAGAAATTAGGCACAATTTCTTAAGAGATCATATTCAAAAGGGGGATTGTCAAATTGAATATGTTGATACTTTACATCAATTAGCTGATATCTTTACCAAGGCTCTACCTAAAGATAGATTTTTTGAGCTTAGAAGAGAGTTAAGAGTGTTAGACATATCTTAGAATCAAAATCTATGCAAATTTTTGCATTTTTCGTAAACTTAACGCTTCATAATCGATTATCACTAAGTTATAATCGATTATTCATGCATCAAATTCAACTCTGGAAAATCTTGAGCAGATAATCGATTATCATTATGCATAATCGATTATCATGCAATTCTGGGCAGTAATTATTGAACTGATAATCGATTATCACGAGCCATAATCGATGATCGCGCTGACAGTTTCAAAAATAGAGCCGTTAGAGCATCCCATAACGACTATAAACGACCATAAACGACTAGTTTTTCCATTTTTCTTATAAATAGCCCCCCATAATCGATTATTAGACACTCCTTTGCACCCAAATACTGCTGAAATCAAATCTAGAGCTCAAATCTTCTTCATTTCTCTTCACCTTCTCAAAATCTCATTTTCCCATTCTTCCTCCATGGCTGACTCAAGAAGGCACCGTTGCAGAACAGCTGGAGCCTCCTCTTCTTCTCAACCACGTCTTGCAAACATAGATGGATGGATTTCAGATCAAGGGAAACATGCAGACTTTGTTAATTCTTGGCAAGAAAGGAAGATCATGGCGGTAAAGTTTATTTGTCTTGACTTTTTCTGCTTATATGGCTTTCAATTTCCAAACACTTTTGTTGAGCAGGGGTTAACGCATCTGTTAGAACAAAAAGGATGCATTTATCCTGATCTTATAAGAGTCTTCTACTTCAACTTGCGCTATCGAGATGGGATAATATCTACTAAGGTCAAGGGAGTACGCATTATTTTAGATGATGATGTATGGACCAATGTTGCTCAACTTTCCATCTGGGATGATGCTGTCAAAGTCCATTTAGGACTTGAAGATTTCAACAGGATGATGACTTTTCAATCCTTCCTACGTCATCCTGAACGACAAACAAATAGAAGGCAATTACTGGTTGGAGGTTTTAAAGTTGAAGAAAGGATGATCCACTACTTGATTGTCTAGATTTTATGTCCTAGAGCAACCAACCATGCTCAATGCTTTGAGCAGGATTTACTTCTGTTGTATGGGATTCTAAATCACATACACATCGACTGGCCTGCTCTCATTGCTGACACAATGGTAAAAGCCAAGAAATCCCATTCATATCAATTTCTCTATGCCCTTCTTGTTTCTAGGATTTTAGAATTCAAAGGTGTACCTGTTGAAGGAGAACTCGTTCAAAATATTGAAGCTGTGGGATCAGAAATTGGAGATACTAGCTTTCGTCAAATGGGATTCACTACTAGAGGCAGAGTCCTTATTCACAAAGATGATGACCATCCTGATGTAGATGAAGATGATGACATGGACACTCATATGGCTGACCCAGTAAGTGCTGCTGCTCCGTCTGATGCTGGACCATCCAACATACCCTCCTCTTCCTCAACTTCTATGGAAGAACATTTTGCAAGGTTATCTAAACAATTGGAGGATATGAGTCTTGCACAAAAGACTCACTTTGAGGAGATTTATGAGTGGCAGCGATCTGTTGATGAGTACATGGTTGATCAATTTCTTGATCTTGATGTTCGCCTATCTAACATCGAGGGTCATCTTAATATCCCACCTCCTGAACGTTCTCCTAGTCCTGAATTCTAGGTTTTAGGCCTCTAAGTTTGATTGTTATGTTATTTTCTTTATAGTATTTAGTTTCTTAATCTTTATGAATTTCATGTAATTCCTTTCTGTTCTTAATATAATGAGCTTTTATTTTTTGCATATATTCCATTTTTGAGGGGGAGCTTATATTAAGGGGGAGGTTATTACATTATTCTTTTTGCTTATGATCAAAAAGGGGGAGAAGAAATATAAGGGGAGGATTAAAGAAAAAAAAATAGTTTTTAATTGTACAGGTACTGCTAACTGTGGTTGTCCATTCGTTTATATATGTTGCAGGTAAACCTGAGTTGCTTTTAAAAAGAGAGTTTTTGATCATCATCAAAAAGGGGGAGATTGTTACCAATAAGGAGTATTGGTAAAACCTGAAGATGTGTTTTGATGATGCTGCAACTTATAGATTTTGGATGTAGTAGGAAAATATTTAAAAAAGCAACTTGTAGATTTTGAATGTAGTAGGAAAATGTTAAACATTGTAATTTTTACTAGTATAATCGATTATGGTTAAGCAATAATCGATTATCACAAGTCATACTTGAATAATCGATTATCACTTCATATAATCGATTATCACATTTTTAAAAACCTGTAACGGACTTGAATAATCGATTATCACTTACAATAATCGATTATTCATGGCAGTTGAGAGCTGACCTTTGGCACTCAGTGTACTTGGCTATAAAATTTGATTTGGAGAAATCAGAAGGTAACGTTTTTTGAACTGAGAAAGCTTAGAACACTGTGTGTCAGAGGAACGTTCTTAGAGAGCTTTTTGTTCATTGTTCCCTTGCTTGGTCTTGTGAAAGGAGAGGCTCGCGTATCGTGTGTCGATAGTCGGAGCAGACTCTCTTCAAGTTAGCAAGGTACTCTGCCTGGTCTTGTGTAAGGAGAAGCTTGCGAATCGTTGGTCGATTGCCGGAGCGGTTCTCTTCAAGTTGGTAGAGTGGTTCTTTTCGTTTTATTCATATTCATTTGATTGTAATCTATTAAACCATTTTAGTGGAACTGTTAATCACTATTTATAGTGATTAACGACTGGACGTAGATTCTGTTGAATCGAACCAGGATAAAAATATCTGTGTGATTTTTCTATTCCCTACACTCATATTATTTTACGCATATCAACTGTTTGATTAATTTTCTGAAAGAAAATTATTTTTACTAAAAGGACCAAATTATTTTTAATTGTGATCGAACACGCTTTCCGCTCTTTGAGTTTTAATTCCACTGCGCTATACTCTTCGAAAAATACCCCCTCCGAAACCATCAAGTACTTCCCACAATCTAAAGTCAACAAAGGGAAGTAAGAGATATATATCTTCTTTCACACAAGGCATGGAGGAGACATTAGGTCAAACATGGGATCGGTATAAAAGCTTGTTGAGAAAGACTCCCACGCATGGCTTTGATGAAGCAACAATAGTCCTACTTTTCCTTGGAGGTCTTGGTTCACATACCAAGTTGATGTTAGATGCCTCAACTGGAGGTAATATCAAATGGAAGACTCTAGGGGAAGCAACCGACTTAATAGAGAATATGGCTACTAATGATAATGAGTTGCACAGTGAAAGAGGAACTCCAATTCAACAAAAAAGGGTTCTACAATTGCAATCCAATGATGCCTTGCTCGCTCAGAATAAAGTCATAACTCAATAGTTAGAGAATTTAACAAAGACACTTGCACAATTGCCAAAGGAGCTAAAGGGAGTTGCACAGGTTCAACAACTTTGTGAACTATGTGGTGGTGACCATATCAATGGTCAATGCACTTTTCCAGTAGAGGCTTTGGAAGATGTAAATTTCATGTCCAATCAATTTCCATACCGCCAAGGTAATTACAACCAAGGGTGGAAACCTCACCCAAGCATGGGTCAAGGTCAAGGACAAGCTGGATAATCAGGGTAATTCAATAGGCCACAGCAACAACAAATGATAGTGCTTCAAGACCAAGAGGAAAGGGTGGTCGTTGATGTCTTCAAAAAGGAGCAACAAATGCAAAAGGAAGAGGCTAGTCAGAAAGCTGCATGTCAAGATATACCCATGACTAGTTCTAAAGATGCAAAGCATGACTTCAAAGGTAAAAATTGTTTCTTGTCACAGGTTAGGGAAGAAGAAAAAGATAGCAAAGGAAATACGGTTCATAATGACTTGATGCAAGCACAACCCAAACATGGCAAACATGTAAGATTCAAGAACAAGTTGTGGATTGTGAAAGACTATAAAGCGAATGGAGTGATGTAGATTGAAGCTCCATACTCAAGGAGAGTCAAGAAGGTGGACCAGAAGCAGTTGATGAGTTGGTGTGATGACAATAAGATGAACACCAACATGGAAGATGGAAGTTGAGCTTTATTGGGTCAAGCTAGTAACGTTAAAAGAGCGCTTGTTGGGAGGCATCCCAATGATTTAAGAACATTAATTTTTAGTTTTTATTTGTGGTTAATGTAACTTTATAAACTTTGGACATCTCTTTGTTAACACTTTTTGGTATAGCATCTACTGATGAATGTTAGGTGATTAAGTATCTACTGAAGGATACTAGGCTTGTTACACCTACTGAAAGGTGTTGGTAAGAAAGGTTTGCACCTACTGATGGGTGTTGGTGGATTTTGGGTCAGGCTCGTGACGTTAAACAAGCGCTACTTAGGAGGCAACCCAGTTGATTTACTTTATTTTGTTTGTTTGTTTTGATTCTGCTTTAGTTGCATAATAGGGATTGAACGTTTGAGCAATGTGAGAACTTAAGTGCATGGAGTGAGTGAGAGGCATGAGTTTAAGACACCTAGGGCGAGCCAGGAAGAAGGAGAGTAAGTCACACAAGTGCCACTCAGCAGAAATTTTCGCTGAGTAGTAACACTGTAGACTTGGGTTTGACTGTTTGGTCCGTTTGGGCTCAGCGGGAGTAAGGCCCATTAGGGTATTTTTATACCCTAGGCCGCGGTTTAACCTTTATTTTCAGATTTCCTTCTTCCCACACACTCTTAAACACTTTTTCAAGAGTTCTCTACACTGTTTCCCTCTTCCCCCTTTACAAAACCTCCTTTCCACTCACTTTCTGACTAGGGTTCCATCCAAGTTTGGGGTTTGGTGAGAGCATTGCTATTGGGGGTTGATTTCTTCACATTCCTAGAGCATTTTTCATTCATTTAGCATCTCCACCCAAGTAAGTTCAAGCAATTTTCATTCTAGGGTTTTTGAAAGCATGAATTGATATGAACATGGTTGTTTAAGCATGATTCTTTAGCGATTGTGATTTTTATGCATGATTTGATGAATTAATTGTTGTTTGAACCGATTAAAATGCTTGATTTGGGTCTAGAACTAAGAAGATTGCATGTGGGTGGAGAATAGGACATTAAGAAAGGAATTTTGAAAAATCTGCAGAATCGCTGCTTAGCGAAAAATTTCCCTGAGCGCGATTCTGGCAGAGGTGCTTTAATGGCTCTTTTGCTTGCTGGTTGTGTGAGGGGCTCTGTTTGCCCTTAGTGATGATTTGGCATGTTTTTGAGGTGTTGTTTGTGGTTTAGTAATAATTAACAACATGTCTTGTGGTTTTGTGAATTGTGTTTGATGTAAGGATGATATCCTCATCTGGCAAGAGATACAAGACTATAGGAACCAAGAGGAAGGATAAGGAACCAGAACGCACTCATTCTAGCAAGTTCCTTTCCCACAAGCATGAGAAGCACTTTAAGATTTTCCAAGATTGGAGGCTCCTAATGGAAAGGAAAGTTGGACTGATTCCTAATTTTGCTCCACAATTTGGAGAGCAATTGGTGAGCAGGAACTGGAGGAGACTAGCCACATACCCATCACTAGCTAACATAGCAGTGGTGAAAGAATTTTACACCAATGCAAGGAGGTTGGGTGATCATTCTGCTGAAGATTACTTGAGCTATGTTAAAGGCCACGCCATTCGGTATGATCCTGACTCAATCAACAGATTTTTAGATACTGAATGGGTTGGTGAGCAATGCTAGTTCGCTCTTTACATGGAGGAGGGAACTGATTTTGATGATGTGGAAAGTGTTTTATGTGTATCTGGAGGACACTTCCAGAGGAACAAAAATGGTACAGTGGTGAACATTAGGCGGACTGATTTAACTCCTCTAGCAAAGTATTGGATGCATTCTCTCATGCCAACATTCAATCATCCTCCCATGTTTCAGACATCACTGTCAGTAGGGCACTTCTTCTATACTATGTGCTCAGAGATATGAGCATTAACATTGGCCAGGTGATAGCCAATGAGATACAGGTGTGTGCCAACACTATGAACAACAAGGCACCTTTGGGACATCCCTCCTTGATTACGCACCATTGTGAGGTAGTTGGGGTGAATACTTCTACCCTACCATTTGAAAGGCCGAGGAAAGCTATTGATGAGGCCTACTACAGACAGTACTGCGGAGGTGAGGAGACAGCTCAACCAGTTCCACCACGTCGTCCTCACAGAGAGAGAGGACTAGCACAGGGTCAAGCATCTGTAAAGACTCATGAGGTAGAGCCATTTCAGATGAGGGACATGTACATGTCTCTTATAGATGCTAATATGCAATCCATCCATAGAAGGCAGGTGGCCACAGTTGAGATGATAATTGAGATGTATGATACACCCCTAGCACACAGGTGGACCATGGATGAGTTTCATAACGTGGTGGCATGGCCAAAGGAGCAAGCCTAGGGCAGTAGAGTTGGAGCAGCTAAAGTTTCAGCTATGGAGGATGATGAAGATGATGAGGAGGAGGACACATTTTAAGATGCTGAGGATGATGAAGAGGAGGAAGATACAGATGACAGCACATGTTGATGAGGAGCTGAGATAGCATTTACTTGTGGATGCTATCAACACTGGAGCAAGATCTTTTCTATCTTTTGTTTTGAACTATTGAACTTATTTGCTTCTGTTAGTAGAATAGGGTTTGATGTACTCAATTTGAAATTGATTTTGTTATGATGGTTTGCTTGTGAATTTTGTGTGATAAGTAATGCTTGATGATGCTTTGATATTGATTGATGTTGAGAATGTGCATATTATATGCTGAGATACAGGTGATGGTTCACAAGCTTTGTGAAAAAATGCATGATGTTGTGATTGTGGTTATGATGCTAAGCAGGATGTGAATATGGTATGAGAATGAGCTTATATGTGAGGTTTTAAGCTCCAGAGTTTTTGATGAGTGAGTGTTATTACTTTGAAAGCATGAATGACTTTGCCCAGGTTTTCTATAATTAAATCACTTGCTTGTATGTGTCTTATGATCAAGGCCATTTGTTGTTAACCCTTTTTAGCCAAAATACATGATTTTAGCCCACTAAAAGAGAACACTATGTGCTATATCCTTCGAACCTTTAGCTTTGAACATGATTTGAAAACCCTTTTTGAAAAGCTTTACCTTGAGTTGAGTTGAGAATACTTTTTGGTATTGATAGATGTTCAAGTTTGGGGTTATTAGGAAGTCTAGAAAGGGAAAATAACAAGCATTGAGCCAAGAGCTAAGCATGTGAAAATCAAAAGAAAAAGGAAAGAAAAGAAAGAAAAAGAAAGGCTCAATGCAAAAGAAAGTTGGGAATAAGTAAGAATGGTTGTGATGATTCACTTAACTCAAGGATTTTGTGATCCAGAAAAACCAATTTTCTTGTTAGCCTAGCAAAATAATAAGCCATAGAAAAGTCCTTGTGATGATGCTTACTTGTAAGTGTTTTTTATTGTGGTTAAATGAAAGACAATGTTAATTCATGTGACATTGTGATAGCAGAGTGAACGAGTGACCTCTAATACACTTGTGTGTTTGAGCGAAACACTTTTTTTGGTGAGGACAAATTCCATGAGCACATAATTTCATCTATGCTTAGTTGATTGAGCATTCATGAGAATAACATTTGTTGGATATTATGGTGTCAACACCTAATTTCGTCTGGGTGAATAAATAAATAATAATGGAATTTATTTTATCTTATTTATTTTAGTTTATTTTATCTTTATTCTAAACTTATTTTATGTTATTTTGTTATTTTGAGTTATTGTATTTTGTTCTATTTTTGTTCTATTTTATTTTAATTTATTTCTTGGTTTTTCTAATTTTTCATTTAGAGTTATTTTATTTTAGGCTATTTTATTTTATTCTATTTTTATTTTTATGTTCTTTTACTCTAATTCATTTGTCAAATGTTAAAAAAAAAGGAAAGAAACAAAACATAAAGGTAGAACACGATCCTGGCAAGAGTCAAAACTGATTCACTATCAGTTTTCCAGTTTTCGTTTTCCTTTAAGCTATCTCCCATATTTGGATGGGAATCTTTTGGTAAGCCATACACAACCCAACACTATCTTTGCCTGATTACTAGAGGTGGAAATGTCTGGCCTGACCATGTAGAGCAGAAAAAAGGAAATAGAGTGGCTGAATGGCAGCGTGGCAGTGGCCCAACCTGGTGCAAAGGAAAAGAGAACAGAGACGACTCACGAGGGGAGCCATTTTTGAACACGATCATCATTAACTCTGTGGGGACTCTCACACGACGCTATGAACGGAATTTTCCACCAAGCAGGAGGGAAAGCCCAGAAACATTTTCACAGAAACAAAAAAAAAAGAAAAATTCTCCCCATTCACACAACATGACCCTCACCACCAACCAGAATCGACTCTCGTTAGCACTTGCATTGTCGTAGCTCGCAGGCACTTACGAAGCAAGGAAAAGGAGTGAAGTTTAATCAGAAGAAAAGTGCTACAAGGGCTTCCAAGAAGAAAAAAAACTTAGAAGCTAAGAGTAAGTCTTCACTCTTAAATTACTCATATGCTATGCATGTTTGGGTCATGGTCGTTGTCTGTCTATATTGGGTTAATATCGATTTCCATTTGTTTTGATAATGCTTAGCATGGTTTGTTTGCTCATATTTGGACTAAATATGTAATTATAATGGGATATATATTTTTGTTATTTCTGGCTTGCTTATGTACCCTCCTTCATCCAATCCCAACAACCCAAAACCACGCCTCACGGCCTTCAACAATTAGAGACCAGTACTCTCTCTGCAGAACCCAAACCTGCAAACTGATATCTCTCATGCACAACCCAAACCTGCAAATCTTCATCCCTTTCTTCTTCATTTTCATCTCCAACACCTCATGACAACGGCCTAACCTCAAACTCCTTCACTCCCTGATGGACAAATTTGTAAGCACCAAAATATGATGTCACAAACTTGTTTCACAATCGGCAAGTATGACCGAATCGTTCAAGTAATAAAACTTGGTAAGACCAAGTATCGTTCTTCCCAAAGGACTCACGGCCTAGTTTAGTTATGTGGTTTCTTGATTAACTAAGACTTACAAACGAAATATTTGGGTTTAAAATGCAAGACAGAAAATAAACATGTATGCATGAATTTTGATCAATGGCAAAGACAAAAGATAAACACTTTCAATGGAATATATGTATGAATATGTTGTTGGGGGTCAATTTCATCTCATCCACTCTCATACATTTTAGGAATTCAACATTCAAATCATCATTGTTAATGCCACTCTCTAAAGTACCATTCTAGATGGCTTCTCCCTAATCAAATAGTTCATACAATTCCTAGCATTCCTAATGATTAGTTCATTACCGCAGGAGCTTAAGGCAACCAATATAATATTGTCAGTAAAATATTGGGAGAAATTCCCCGGATCTAGATTTCCCCGTACGTGTCCGTATCAACAAAACCAATAATCATGCATTAGAATGAGTTAAACAATGCAAGCATTGAGCAAAGAGGAAAAACCCTAACTAATGATGAAAAGAAAGCATATGTCTTAATTCAAAGATGTATTCAACAAATCCATATATGAGAGCTTCAAGAGATTACATTGATTCCCCAACAAACATACAAGGTTTAGTTCACCATATTCATGGTGAACCTAGATGAATAACAATGAAAGTATGAAAGAATAAACCCAATAAAGTGGAAGAGGTAGCCTGAGCATCCAAGATCCTCCTTCAAAGGGGTGGAAGAGAGAGTGTTTGCCTCGTTTCTGCCAAAGATACTAACTAAAGGACGTGCAAGCCCTTATATACTAATCTAGAGTTACAAAAGATTACAAAAGCCCAAGCCCAAAAAGTGCCGCTCAGCGCCATTTACCGCTCAGCGGTGGTTACGCGTCTTCTTTCTTCCCCTCAGCGGCCATTTGCCCCTCAGCGGTTCCAACGCCACCTCTTGAGTGCCGCTCAGCGGTAGTTTGCCGCTGAGCGGTGCCTTCGACTTCTCCTTTTTGCACTCTTTCTTGTCTTTTCTAATGTCCTCTCTCTCATTCTTCACTTCTTTCACCAAATTCACCTCAAAACCTGCACAAAAACACTCAAATCAAGCATAAACCTGTCCAGCTCTCTTATTTCTGAAAATATAAACAAAATGCATGATTTCAAGCTAGTTTCTAAGTCTAAAGGTTGCTTTTAGTATCACTTTTAAGCATGAAAATAACAGTTTTTCAACTGTTATCACAACCCCAAACTTAGAACTTTGCTTGTCCTCAAGCAAACAAAATGTAACTCCATCTCCAACCAATTCATATGATGGTTCACTCATTCAAAATCCTCTTATCAAGATAAGTAATAACTTCACTCAAACTTATGACCAAGAGTTAATTCAAGATGTGCACATGCTTTAGTGTTCACAAAGTCATTTAAGTTCCAACAAATGCTATTTTTCATGAATGATCAATCAATTAAGCATGAATGTTAATGTGCTTATGGAATCTTTCCTCACTAGGTAAAGTGTTTCACTCAACACACAAGTGTATAAGAGGTAAAGTGTTTCACTCATTCACTCCACTATCACAATGTCACATGAATCAACTTTGCCTTTCATTTAACCACAATCAAATACATTCACAAGCATGCATCATCACAAGGACTTTTCAATGGCTTATAATGTGGCTGGGCTAACAAGAAAATTGGTTTTTATGGATCACAAAATCCTTGAGTTAAGAGAATCATAACAACACAATCTTCTTATTCATTCCCAACTTTCTTTTGCCTTTGCTTTTGCATCTGCATTGAGCTTTGCTTCTTTTTCTTTTCTTTTCTTTGCATATTCTTACTTTTTAGCTCTTAGCTCAATGTTTTTTTCTTTTTCATGTTTCCCCAATAACCCCAAACTTGAACATTTAACAATACCACACAAGATCTTCTACTTAACTCAAGGTAAAGATTTTCAATCAAGGGTGTTCAGTGTATATTTAAGGCTAAGGGTTCAAAGGATAGAACACAACGTGTTCTCTTTTAGAAGGCTAACTTTATGAATTTGGCCAATAAAAAGGGTTTCAAAAACACGGCCTTTGATCATATGATGCAAAACAAGCAATTGATTCAATCATAGAAAACCTGGGCAAAATCATTCATGCTTTCAAAGTAATAGCATTCAACAATAATAACTCTGGAGCTCAAAACCTCAGATATAAGCTCATTCACATTTGACATGCACATCCTGCTTAATTTCACAATCACAATCATGATATTATGCATTTGTTCACAAAGCTTGTGAATCACCTGTATAAGCATTTTAATGTGCACATCATCTCAACATCAATCAATCAATAAGCATCATCAAGCATTACTTATCACACAATCACAGTTAATAGCAAACCATCATAACAAACCAGGTGTTCAATAGAGTACATCAAACCTTAATCTAAAAACAAAAATAAATAACTTACAAACTACTGGGTTGCCTCCCAGTAAGCGCTTGTTTAACGTCCCGAGCCTGACCCAAACTTTCAAGGATCCACCAACAACATCATGGTGGACAATTGTTGCACCTCTCCCCCTAGATAGGGCTTGAGACGTTGACCATTTACCACCCAACTTCTCTGCGGATCATCAGATGGATTAAAGATTTCAATTGCTCCATGCGGATGCACTTCTTTTATCACAAATGGTCCTGTCCATTTTGACTTCAGCTTCCCAGGAAATATCTTCAATCTTGAATTGAACAATAATACCTGCTGTCCTGGATTGAAAACTCTATTCACCAACTTCCTGTCATGATAAAATTTCATTTTGTCTTTGTAAGCCTTGGATGAATCATATGCATTTAAGCGCATTTCTTCAAGCTCCAAAATCTGCCGTCTGCGGGTGCATTGAGTGTCATAAGGATCAAAATTCAAGAATTTCAAAGCCCATAATGCTCTATGCTCCAGTTCAACTGGCAAATGGCATGCTTTCCCATAGACTAGTTGAAATGGTGATAATCCCATAGACGTCTTCATTGCTGTCCTATAAGCCCAAAGAGCATCATCCAATTTGAGAGACCAATCCTTTCTGGATGAAGTCACAGTCTTTTCCAGGATTCTTTTTATCTCCCTGTTAGACACCTCAGCTTGGCCATTGGTTTGTGGATGATAAGGTGCAGCTACCTTATGCTTTACTCCATAGTGTTTGAGTACTTTCTCTAGCTGATAATTGCAAAAATGAGATCCTCCATCACTGATCAACACTCTTGGAGTGCCAAAACGTGAGAATATCTGCCTCTTCAGGAATTTAATTACCGTGCTAGCATCATTTTTAGGACAAGCCAATGCTTCCACCCATTTACTCACATAATCCACTGCTACCAAAATATATTCATTGTTGAAAGATGGAGGGAAGGGTCCAACAAAGTCAATACCCCAACAATCAAAGACCTCAACCTCTAAAATACCTTGTAAAGGCATCTCATGACGTTTAGTGATTGTCCCTGCTCTTTGACATTTATCACAATTCCTAGCATGATTATGAGCATCTTTAAATAAAGTTGGCCAATAGAATCCTGATTGAAGGACTTTTGCTGCTGTTCTTTCTCCATTAAAATGTCCTCCATAAGGTGAATCATGACAATGCCAGAGAATTCCTTCTGCTTCTTCATTTGTAACACATCTCCTTAGAAGATTATCCGCTCCAATTTTGAACAAATACGGATCATCCCATACAAACTGCTTGGCATCATGTAGAAATTTCTTTCTCTGTTGCCAAGTTAAATCTTCTGGCATGACTCTTGCAGCTTTGAAATTGGCCATATCAGCAAACCAGGGCCTCTGCTGAATATACATGAGTGATTCATCTGAAAAAGATTCCCAGATTGCAGACTCCTTGCTAGTGACCTCATTGTTGACTAACCGTGACAAATGATCAGCAATTAAGTTCTCACTTCCTTTCTTATCACGGATTTCTACATCAAATTCTTGTAATAGTAGTACCCATCTAATCAGACGTGGCTTAGAATCTGGTTTTGTCAACAAATATTTGATAGCTGCATGATCTGTATAGACAATCACCTTAGACCCAATAAGATAGGGTCTAAATTTCTCTAGAGCGTATACAATGGCAAGAAACTCTTTCTCTGTAGTAGCATAATTCAATTGAGCATCATTCAGCACCTTACTAGCATAATAGATTGGATGAAACTTTTGTTCCTTCCTTTGGCCGAGAACAACTCCCAATGCATAATCACTTGCATCACACATTAATTCAAAATTTTGATTCCAATCTGGTGCTACAATTACTGGAGCTGACACTAGCTTCTTCTTCAATATATCAAAAGCTTTCAGACAATCTTCGTTCATCACAAAAGGCGCATCCTTCATCAAAAGATTACTCAATGGTTTAGCAATTTTTGAGAAATCTTTGATGAATCTTCTATAGAACCCAGCATGACCAAGAAAACTCCTAATCCCCCTTACATCTGTTGGGGGAGGCAGTTTCTCAATGACTTCTACTTTGGCTTTATCCACCTCAATTCCTTTAGCAGAAATTTTATGCCCCAGTACAATCCCTTCAGTTACCATGAAATGACATTTCTCCCAATTCAGAACCAGATTTGTCTGAACACATCTTTTGAGGACAGTGTTCAAATTAGCTAAACATCTTTGGAAAGAATTTCCAAAAACTGAGAAGTCATCCATGAATACTTCAATGCATTTTTCTAAAAGATCAGAAAAGATTGCCTGCATACACCTCTGAAACGTAGCTGGAGCATTACATAATCCAAAAGGCATCTTTCTATATGCAAAGATACCAAAAGGACAAGTAAAAGCCGTCTTCTCCTGGTCTTTTGGATCTACCACAATTTGATTATATCCAGAATATCCATCCAGAAAACAATAGAAAGCCTGCCCTGATAACCTTTCTAGCATCTGATCCATGAAGGGAAGAGGAAAATGATCCTTCCTGGTAGCTTTATTCAGTTTCCTGTAATCAATGCACATGCGCCAGCCAGTAACTGTCCGAGTAGGAATAAGTTCATTCTTATCATTATAAATTACTGTCATCCCTCCTTTCTTTGGAACCACCTGTACTGGACTCACCCATTCACTGTCAGAGATTGGATAGATGATACCAGCTTCTAGCAGTTTCAACACTTCTTTTCTGACCACCTCCTTCATGACAGGATTTAACCTTCTCTGCGGTTGAGCACTTGGTTTATAGTCCTCTTCCATAAAAATCCTGTGCATACAATAAGTTGGGCTAATACCTTTGAGATCTGATATTGACCACCCAATTGCTTCTTTGTTGGCTTTCAGAATTTCTATCAACTGCTCTTCTTCTTGTAAAGATAAAGAGTTGTTGATGATGACTGGCTTTGCTCCATCCTCTTCTAGAAACACATATTTCAAATGTGATGGCAATCTTTTCAATTCTGGCGACTGTGCTTTGATTGTTTCTTCCTTATCAATTGTTTCAAATATTGGATCTTCCTCTGGACCCTTTTTCAATGTTTCCAAGTCCATCAGACATTCATCAATCAATTTCTCTTCTTCTTCATCCAAATCTTCACATGCATCAATGAGCGTTTTTTCCAATGGTGAAATATTACGCACCATTCTTTCTTGAACCATACAAACTTCATCAAGTTCATCAAATTGAAAGCATGCTTTGTCATCATTTGGATACGTCATGGCCTTGGATACATCAAAAGTAACTTCCTCATCATCAACTCTCAGTTTAAGCTTACCATTCTCCACATCAATCAAAACTCTAGCAGTCTTCATAAAAGGTCTCCCCAGAATAAGAGGAACATCACTAGCTCCTTCCATCTCCATCACAATGAAATCTACTGGGAATACAAATTTGTCAACCTTCACTAGAACATCTTCAACCACTCCATATGGATATTTAAGAGACCTGTCTGCCAATTGAAGAGCCATTCTGGTTGGTTTAATTTCCAACCCCTGAATTGTTCTGCACATGGATAGCGGCATTAGATTAATGCTAGCTCCCAAATCAATCAATGCTCTTCCAACTTTCACATCTCCTATGGTACATGGAATGGTGAAGCTTCCTGGGTCTTTAAGTTTAGGAGGTAGTTTCTGTATGATTGCACTGCAATTGCCCTGTATATTGATAGTTTCCTTCTCAATGTACTTGTGTTTCTTTGTGAGAAGTTCCTTCAAAAATTTTGCATATGCTGGCATCTGTTGCAATGCTTCAGAGAATGGTATAGTGATCTCCAACTTCTTAAAGAGTTCCATGAATCTTTCCAACTGCTTTTCTTTCTCCTTCCTTGAATAACTCTTTGGATAAGGAAGTGGCTTTTCATACTCTTTTTCTTTCTGTCTCTCTTCTCTCTCATTTTTTTCTCTCCTCTCCTCTTCTTCTTTTCTCTTTTTCTCTCTCTCACATGTTTCTTTTTCACTCTCACTCTCATTTTCTTTCTCCTCTCTCTCTTTTTGTCTCTCCTCTAACACTCTACCGCTTCTAGTCACAACAGTTTTGCACTCCTTTCCAAGATTATCCTGTTTAATTTCGTCAACTATTCTCTCAACATGAACCTCCATTTTTTTAAATGCAACATCCACATTATGACAATAGGACGCATTTGTCTTCAAGAATCTCTGGAAAGTTTCTTCAAGCTTTGTTGTTTTCTCAACTGGAGTAACTTGCATCTGCCATTTTTGTCGTTCTTGAACCATTGAGACCTGTTGTATTCCCTGTGGTATTCGAGAAAGTTTCATGGTTACTTCCTCAAGCTGTTGAAAGAGAGTTTTATTTTGTTCTAGCAGAGCATCATGTAATGGTAACAACTCCCTCTGATGAAAGTCTCCTTTTTCAATATTGAGTTCGTTGTCACTAGTAGCCATATTTTCAATAATTTCAGTTGCTTCCTCTGGAGTCTTCCATTTGATATTGCCTCCAGCTGAAGCATTCAGTATCATCTTGGTTTGTGAACCAAGCCCTCCAAGGAAAGTTAGGACTACTTCTTCTTCTCTGAAACCATGCATAGGAGTTTTACGTAACAATCCTTTGTATCTGTCCCATGCATGTCCAAGTGATTCTTCCATGCCCTGCTTGAATGAAGATATCTCTTGCTTGCCCTTAATCACCTTAGATTGTGGGAAATATTTGTTTAAAAACTTTGTAACCACTGCTTCCCACTCCGTGAAACTTTCTTCTGGAAAAGAGTTCAACCAAAGCTTAGCATTGCCTCCCAATGAGAAAGGAAACAAGCTAAGTTTGATAGCTTCATCTGGCACCCCATTGATCTTGACCGTGTTGCAGATCTCATTAAATGTTGTAAGGTGCTCATATGGGCTTTCATGTGATAACCCAGTAAATTGATTACTCTTTACCAGTTGAATTAATGCTGGTTTGACCTCCATGTTGGCTGCATTGACTCTAGGTCGAGCTATGCTGTTAAAGTGTTGAGGTCCAGCAAGATTAGTATAATCTGCAAGAGTTCTTCTAGCATTATTGTTCTCCATACTCCTTGTGCTATTGAACTAGTACTGGTTTGACCTTCCTGCATACACAAGAAAACAAAACCCTAGAAAAGATTTGTTAGCACAAAAAGATATAGAAGAAAATAAAGATTGAAAAGATATAAGAAGATAAAAGATTTTAGAAGATAGAATCAAATAAAATAGAATAAAACCTAATCTAAAAAAAAATAAAATAAAATCTAATCTAAAAGATAAAATATAATAAAATCTAACCTAACCTAAAAGATAAAAATAAAATCTAATAAAATCTAACCTAAAAATAAAAAAATAAAAAAAACAGAAAACAGAAAACAGAAAAATAAAATAAAAATTCGAAAATAAAATAAAATCTAGTCTAAAAAGATAAAAATAAAATCTAACCTAAAAGATAAAAATCAAATCTAAAAAAATAAAATCTAATAAAAACAGAAAAAATAAAAACAGAAATTCAAAATCAAAGTCAAAGGTAATCAATAATCACACAAATTAACCAGTTAAACCACGAGTCCCCGGCAACGGCGCCAAAAACTTGATGGACAAATTTGTAAGCACCAAAATATGATGTCAAAAACTTGTTTCACAATCGGCAAGTATGACCGAATCGTTCAAGTAATAAAACTTGGTAAGACCAAGTATCGTTCTTCCCAAAGGACTCACGGCCTAGTTTAGTTATGTGGTTTCTTGATTAACTAAGACTTACAAACGAAATATTTGGGTTTAAAATGCAAGACAGAAAATAAACATGTATGCATGAATTTTGATCAATGGCAAAGACAAAAGATAAACACTTTCAATGGAATATATGTATGAATATGTTGTTGGGGGTCAATTTCATCTCATCCACTCTCATACATTTTAGGAATTCAACATTCAAATCATCATTGTTAATGCCACTCTCTAAAGTACCATTCTAGATGGCTTCTCCCTAATCAAATAGTTCATACAATTCCTAGCATTCCTAATGATTAGTTCATTACCGCAGGAGCTTAAGGCAACCAATATAATATTGTCAGTAAAATATTGGGAGAAATTCCCCGGATCTAGATTTCCCCGTACGTGTCCGTATCAACAAAACCAATAATCATGCATTAGAATGAGTTAAACAATGCAAGCATTGAGCAAAGAGGAAAAACCCTAACTAATGATGAAAAGAAAGCATATGTCTTAATTCAAAGATGTATTCAACAAATCCATATATGAGAGCTTCAAGAGATTACATTGATTCCCCAACAAACATACAAGGTTTAGTTCACCATATTCATGGTGAACCTAGATGAATAACAATGAAAGTATGAAAGAATAAACCCAATAAAGTGGAAGAGGTAGCCTGAGCATCCAAGATCCTCCTTCAAAGGGGTGGAAGAGAGAGTGTTTGCCTCGTTTCTGCCAAAGATACTAACTAAAGGACGTGCAAGCCCTTATATACTAATCTAGAGTTACAAAAGATTACAAAAGCCCAAGCCCAAAAAGTGCCGCTCAGCGCCATTTACCGCTCAGCGGTGGTTACGCGTCTTCTTTCTTCCCCTCAGCGGCCATTTGCCCCTCAGCGGTTCCAACGCCACCTCTTGAGTGCCGCTCAGCGGTAGTTTGCCGCTGAGCGGTGCCTTCGACTTCTCCTTTTTGCACTCTTTCTTGTCTTTTCTAATGTCCTCTCTCTCATTCTTCACTTCTTTCACCAAATTCACCTCAAAACCTGCACAAAAACACTCAAATCAAGCATAAACCTGTCCAGCTCTCTTATTTCTGAAAATATAAACAAAATGCATGATTTCAAGCTAGTTTCTAAGTCTAAAGGTTGCTTTTAGTATCACTTTTAAGCATGAAAATAACAGTTTTTCAACTGTTATCACTCCCCTTACCCAATCATCAACCATCATCCATATTCACCCATTGCCACAGCCATCTTGACATCCACTCACCTCCAGCATGATCCAACACTCACCTACAACAGAAAACAACAGAAAAAGAGAGCAACACGCATCGCCATTCCATTATCACTACCATCAAATTCCCCAAAATTCTTCATCCTCACACCGAAATTGAAAATAGAAGAAGGAGAAATAGGAAATCCCATTGTTGGCGGGAGTGTGGTGAAAAGTGAAGAGCAGGCGTATTTGGGGGTCACCGGCGGTGTTTTTCGACTGCGAAGCCTAGGGCGTCCAATCGTTGTGGTTCGCAAGAGAGAAGGGTTGAGCCGCGGTGAAGGAGACCACTCATGCACCGGTGGCAGTAGACCTCGTCGGTGTAGGAGAGAACGCGTCCCGGTAGCGGCGACATTAGCTCAGTGGACGACTGTCACCGCACGGAGAGAGAAGAAGCGTCGCGTCGTGGCCGTCTTGATCCTGGTGACGAGCAGCGGCATATGAGATGTCCTGGGCCGTGATCCATGGCGGTCGGTTGTGAGAAGGAGGCGTGAGTGCACCGACAACAAGAAGAGAAAGAGAGGGTGGTAACGCCGTGGCCGCCGGTGGTTTCGAGCGCACCTGCTGTCGTTGGCGATGTCAAGACTGGTGGAAGGCGGTGGCGTGATGACAAATTTATGAACACCGAAAAACGGCGCCACAAACTTGTTTAACAATCGGCAAGTGTGACCGAATCGTATCAAGTAATAAAACTAGGTAAGACCAAGTATCGTTCTCCCAAAGGACTCACGGCCTAGTTAGTTATATGATTTGTTGATTATTTGAGACTTGTAAATAATTGATTGTAGGTTTAAATGCAAAAGACGGTAATTAAACATGTATGCATGAATTTTGATCAATGGAAAAGAGGAAAACAAACACTTTAATGAATTAAATGGATGAGTATGTTGTTAGGGTTATCAATTTCATCTTCTCCACTCTCATATACTTTTAGGAATTCATCATTCTTTTCATCAATTGCTAATGTCACTCTCTAAATCACCTTGCAAGAAGGCCTATCCTTAATTACGAGTTCATACAATTCCTAGCATTCCTAGTAATTAGTTCTGAAGTGCAGGAGCTTAAAGGCAACCAATATGCTATTGGGAGAAATTCCCCGGATCTAGATTTCCCCGTACGTTCCCATATCGACAAAATCAATAATCATGGCAATGAATGAGTTAAACAAAGCAAGCATTAAGCAAAGAGGAAAATCCCTAACTAAAGATGAAAGAAAACATGTATCTTAATATAAGATGTTAAAACACAAATTCCATATATGGGAGTTTCACAAGACTACATTGATTCCCCAACAACAATACAAGGTTTAGTTCACCATATTCATGGTGAAACTAGATGAACAATAATGAAAGAATGAAAGATAGAACCCTAGAAAGAGGAGGAGGTAGCCTGAGCATCCAAGATCTTCCTTCAAGGGGTGGAAAAGAGAGTGTTTGCTTCGTATCAGCCAAAGATACAAACCCTAGGACGTCCTAAAGCTTATATACTATTCTAAAATATACAAAAAATTAGGCCCAAGCCCAAAATAGTGCCGCTCAGAGGTAAACTACTGCTCAGCGGTAAGTGCGTGAGTTGTTTTCCTCCCCTCAGCGGCCTTTTCACCCCGCAGCGGAGCCAACGTGGGTTTCTGAGTGCCGCTCAATGGTAAACTGCCGCTGAGCGGTAATTACGGCTTCTCCTTTTGCATTTTTTTTATGTCTTTTCTGATTCCATCTCTATCCTTCTTCACTTCTTTCACCAAATTCACCTTAAAACCTGCATAAAACACTGAAATCAAGCATAAACCTGTCCAGCTCTCTTATTTCTAAAAATATACCCAAAAGCATGATTTCAAGCTAGTTTCTAAGTGTTAAAGGTTGCTTTTAGTATCAATTCTAAGCATGAAAATAACAGTTTTTCAATTGTTATCATGGCGCGGTGGCCAGTTCTGGCTAAGGCGGCGGTGGACTGCCGAGAGAGGAAAGAGACCTTGGGTCTCTAGAGAGCTGAGTATGAGTGTTGGAAATGAAGGGGAAGATGTTGAACCCCTAGGGATTTCTGGACAAAAATTGGGCCAAACTCTAATACAAAAAAAAAGAATGATATTCCTCCTGGCACCCCTGCTTTCCTTTTCACACTCCTTTTCACTTGGGCTCATGCCTAGTCCGTTATTAGAAAGAAAAGTGGTTTAGACACCCCTGTTTTCACTTTCGCACCCCCATTCTGTTTGGGCTTAAGCCCATTTTATTTCTGCCAATAAAAATAAAAAAAAGAATTGGGCCTTAGCACACTATTTCGGGATGCACCTCTAGTTTCATCTTTACACCCCTGACAGATATAAAGTTGAAAAAAAGGGTTTCGGCCCAAAATAAAGAGCCTCAATTTCACTCCACACCTCTGGTTTTTATCTCTGCACCCCTATTCTTATCGGGATGTTCTCTTGCTTTTATTTTATTTTTATGCTTTTATTTTTGTTTTGCTTATTATGCTTTTATTATTTGTTTGACTGTTAGGTTTTATTATATATAACCCCTTTGTATGATAGCCCCCTACCCCTTTTGTTTTATTTATATCTATTAGACTTGTTCGTTTCATTTTACATAAAATTTAAAAAAATAAAAAAGATAAAATATTCAAAATTACAAATATAAAAAATATCAAAAATATATTTTTAAGGTTAAGCACGTGTGTGATCGCTCGCATCGTCCTTGTGCTAAAAACATTTTCTCTTTCTTTCATAAAAAATAATAACAAAAATCAAAAAATATATTTTAAAGGTTAAGCACATGTGTGATCGCACGCATCGTCCTTGTGCTAAAAACCTTTTCTGTTTATTTTATAAAACTACCAAAAAAAATAATATTTTAAAGGTTAACCACATGTGTGATCGCACGCATCGTCCTTGTGCTAAAAACTTTTTTCTGCTTATTTTATAAAATACAAAAAAAAATATATTTTAAAGGTTAAGCACATGTGTGATCGCGCGCATCGTCTTTGTGCTAAAAACCTTCTCTCTGTCTTTTATAAATATACCAAAAAATATAAAATCTTCAGAAACTAAAAACATCCACATTTTCAAACAACAAACAATTTCGCGGCCAGAACTACGTGATCCTTGATTCTCCATCAAAAGTGGAGATACGTAGGAGCAAGGTTGGACCTTGTCAGGTTCACTTTCCCAAAAATCCAAATTTATCCATAATCATTTTCCAAACAAATTTTCTAAACAATTTCTCAAACAAGCTTTCGAGTTTCTAAAAGAACTACGTAACCCTGATTTCTCATTTTGAATGAGGATACGTAGGAGCAAGGTCAATCCTTGCCGGGCCCAAAAAACTAAAAAATATATTTTGTTTTTTTAGAGTTTTATTTTAGGGGATAGTTAAACATTTTGAAAACCACATCATATTCGCGTATTTAGTTAAAGGTACTGCCTTAGGCAAGCGTTGTAGGGTGCTAATACCTTCCCTACACGTAAACGACTCCCGAACTTAGAATCTCATTTTCGTAAACCATGCCTTATCATTTTATGCTTTTTCCGTAGTTTTCCAAAATAAACTATGGTGACGACTCCAAATCTCTCTTTTTTCCAAATCGCGTTCCTTTTTTTGGATCGTCGTCCTGTCGCGATTCCGATTGCGACATATGGGATTATGTGAACACTAAAGCATGTGTGCATCTTAACCAAATTCTTTGTGAAGAGCTAATTTGAGTATTTACTTGTCTTGAGAAAAGAAGTTTTGAATGTGGTGAACCATTATATGGATTGGTGGAAGATTGAGTTACATCTTGTTTGCTTGAGGAGAAGCAAAGTTCTAAGTTTGGGGTTGTGATAACAGTTGAAAAACTGTTATTTTTATAATTAAATTTGACCTTAAAGGCAACCTTTATGACTTAGAAACTAGCTTGGAATCATGTTTTTGTTGAAGTTTTAAAAATAAGAGAGTTGGACAGGTTTTATGCTTGATTTCTTTGTTTTTTGCAGGTTTTAAGATGAATTGAGTGAAAGAAGTGAAGGAGCTAGGAGTTGGATTCATAAAAGGAAGAAAAAGTGCATAAAAGGAAGAAGCCGCAAGTACCGCTCAGTGCCATTTACCGCTGAACGACACTTTGAAGACCCACAGTCACCGTTGAGGGGAAAAACTACAGCTGATGGTCAGAATAGAAGTCACGCACTTATCGCTGAGCGACATTCTTATAGGCTTGGGCTTATTTTTCTATAATATTTAGAAGTCTATATAAGGCTTTAGTCTTCCTAGGGTTAGTATCTTTGGCTAGAACGAAGCAGAAACACACTCTTTCACCCCTTGGAGAAGGATTTTGGATGTTACAACTCCTTTCTCACCTTTCTAAGGTTTTATCTTTCACTCTTCCATTGCATTTCATCTAGTTTCACCATGAATATGATGAACTAAACTTCTTTTGTTGGTTGGGAATCAATGTAATCCTTTTCAAACTCTCATGTATTGAATTTGTTCTTTAATGTATATGCTTTCTTTCATTAATTGTTAGGGTTTTTCTCCTTTGCTTAATGCTTGTATTGTTTAACTCATTCATAGCATGATAATTGATTTTGTCGATATGGATACATACGGGGACTTCTAGATCTGGAGAATTTCTCCCAATAGTAGTATAAACCTAGACACAGGAATATGATGGTTGGTTGCCTTTAAGCTTCTGTGCTTTATAATGCATGAATAATTGCTAGGGAGACAAGACATTGTAAACTAGTGATTATGATTAGGCTTTCTTCGCCGAGACATCGGGTTTAAGGTAATTTAGAGAGTGGCATTAACATTAATGAAGAAAGATGAATTCTTGAATACATGAGAGTGGATAGGATGAAATTGATAAACCCCAACAACATATTCATAATATATTTCAACTCACGTGTTTTGTTTCTTCTTTTCCATTGATCAATACATGCATTCATATTTACCTTTTAGTAATTTGCATTTAAAATCTCAAAGAATTGATTTTACAAGTCTTAGATAATCAACAAATCACATAACTGTCTAGGTCGTGAGTCCTTTGGGAGAACGATACTTGGTCTTACCAGTTTTATTACTTGATACGATTCGGTTACACTTGTCGAGGGTTAAACAAACTTCCCCATGTGATGCAGAGAAACATCAAAAACATCAAAAACCATTGCTAATCCTACATTGTAAAATGAAAATTTTACTCACACAATGCACAACAAGCAATGGAGTCACACTAAACGAAAACGAAAAGAACAAAATTACCTTCTTGGAATCACCTTTCTTTCACACGCAATGCAAACAAACACTGGAGCCACAACAATCGCCAAACCAAATTGATGGAACCCCAACCCTAATCGCGACTTAGGTTCAACATTAAAACAAAGTTATCAACCCCAATTTTGATTCGCATAAGAAGATCCCAATACTTAGTAAGTATAAAAACCCTAATCTTCATCATCTGATTTAATCACTAAACACATGTCATTTAAAATGTAAACACACGTGCCAAATGTTAGAAAGGATACATGTCATTCCACGTGACTAGACGTTAGCCACCTCACCTGGATTTTACGCCGTTTGTTTTGGAGAACCAAAAATTATGGTTTCCTTAAGAAGATGGATCAAAGCGTACAAAGTTTGAAAGAAGGACGAAAAACAAAATCGCTTGATAGTTGAGGGACTAAAAGCATATTTAACCCTAAATATAAATATGGTCTTTAAAATGACAATAAAATAAATATTATTTAATTTTACATAGTTTAGATTTAGTAATTAAATATATCAATTTAAAATAGTGATTATAAATATGGTACAATGTAATCATATTAAAGTTTAGTTTTAAAATTTGAAGTTTTCAGTAACAATAATGTAGAAATAAGTATTTGACTGTGAATGAAAATTGTTATGTCAAAATCATTTGGTCAGTTATTATGATTGAAAAATTTGAAATTGAAAGATAAATTCAATATAGGAAGGGTGCAAAGAGAAATTAGTGTGGTGCAGTCACGAAAGCCCATATATAAGTGTAGTATGTGTCTACATTTGTGTTGGTCATTAAGGTGCACCTAGATGGCTTAAATTTAATGATTGTCGTGTAGTTATAATGTTATGGATGTAGCTTTTGATGGAAGACCAAACTTGTGGAGGAGATACGAGGAGAACTTGATGTTTTATTATAAGTTTGTTTTTTAATGCATTACTTGGAAAATTTAGATCTGTTTTTGAATTTGAAATTTTGTTTAATTTAGTTATATGAAAGATTGATCGATATGATAGAATCGTGGTAGTTAATTGTCTATATCTCTTTAATAGTATTGGTAATAACAACCATAATTTGAAGTGGTTGAGTTTAAGTATTGCGAAAGAATTTATTAATATGTATTGTAGTTCTTAGTTAATCCGATATAATTAAATTTGTGGCTTTTGTCCTTATATAACAATGGTAGATTGTATATCTAAGCATTAACTTTTGTAATGAATATATATATCATTTTTATTTTTTTTATATGCATAAATGAAGAAATGAAAATAGGAACATTCGTTTGAGATTGTTTTGTTCACTTTAGAATGGCATAACAGAGGTTACATGAAACTTAGGTGCGTAGTATAGATTCTGGAAAACTTATTTGAAAACTACCGTGGTTGTAGGATTTAAAGGTTTCTTTTGATTGTCATGAATTAGTATCTTCATTCTAGTTTTGGTTTGAACTTTAGATAGTGCAACATATAGTTAGTCATGATGACTAAAAAGTGGTGTTGGAAGGTACAATCCTACTGATGTTATGATGTTAGAGATTTGTTTATCGTCATGACAGAATAACTAGAATTGTCTTAACGCTTCATTTGTTTGAACAGATTTTACTGTTCAGAAGTGATGGCGAGAGATGATTTTGCGAGATATCGTGTTTTTTCATCACCCGCAACTTTGAAGAGATTTGGAAGGATTGTAACTGAAATATCACAACTATCCTCAAAGTGTTGTATTCGGTTACAACTTCTTCTTCTCACTCTGGGATAAGCACTTCTGCTTCCACGTTGGTTGGTCCTCCTCCTCCAAATTCTTGTCGCTGACGGGGTCGCGGCATACGATGTTGGGGCTGTTGGGACTAGGATTCGGTCGGTTGAGCGGTACGAGGTAGGGAGGGACCGGTGGGTGGCGATGGATCCGCTGACCGGGTTTCGGGCTGGGTGTGTGGGGTTTGTAGGCGCGGAGGGGAGGGAGTTCTGGGTGGTGGGAGGGTACGGCGGTTGAGGAATATTTTTCTGGTGGATGAGTATTAGGATGCAGTGGTGATAGAAGTTGAGGGTGGGGGGTGGCGGGAGGTTGGGGATGTGTGGGGGATAAATTTTCTTTCTTAATTATAGGTTTTTAATTTAAATTTTATGGGGATAAATCTTCATTTTTTAAAAATTCAAATAAAAATAATAAAATACTCTTTATATTACAAAGTTACTTTATAAGGAATATTTTTTCATTCTATTTATTTGGAGAGAAACAAATTATTATAAATATAGAAGCTAAGTTATTTTTATGAAAAAAAAAGAGACATTTTATTATAAAAACAAAAAAATATATTACAAACAAATATTATATTTAAAAATAAATTTATTTTACTACATTTATAATTTTTATAATTTTTATTATTTATTTTTAAAAATTATTTATAATTTTTGTCTCTTTATAAATATTTTTACAATTAAATATAACATTAACAAATAACATTTTATATTACTTTAATAACCAGGGGCATTTTGGTAATCTTCAATTTCTACTAATTAAACTAATTTTTGAAATCTATCACCTCAATCAAATCTTACACTAATTCTCACAAACTTTACTTCCAAATCCACTCTCAATTACCCACAAATCTGATGGCCAAATTTGTAAGCACCAAAATATGATGTCACAAACTTGTTTCACAATCGGCAAGTATGACCGAATCGTTTCAAGTAATAAACTTGGTAAGACCAAGTATCGTTCTCCCAAAGGACTCACGGCCTAGTTTAGTTATGTGATTTGTTGATTAGCTAAGACTTAAGAACACAATAATTGAAGTTTAATATGCAAAGACGAAAATTAAATATGTATGCATGAATTGATCAATGACAAAGACAAAAGATAAACACTTTCAAGGAAATATATGAATGAATATGTTGTTGGGGGTCAATTTCATCTCATCCACTCTCATATATTTTAGGAATTCAACATTCAAATGATCATTGTTAATGCCACTCTCTAATGTACCATTCTAGATGGCTTCTCCCTAATCAAATAGTTCATACAATTCCTAGCATTCCTAATGATTAGTTCATGAGTGCAGGAGCTTAAAGGCAACCAATATAATATTGTCAGTATAATATTGGGAGAAATTCCCCGGATCTAGATTTCCCCGTACGTGTCCGTATCAACAAAACCAATAATCATGCATTAGAATGAGTTAAACAATGCAAGCATTGAGCAAAGAGGAAAAACCCTAACTAATGATGAAAGAAAGCATATGTCTTAATTCAAAGATGTACTCAACAAATCCATATATGAGAGCTTCAAGAGATTACTTTGATTCCCCAACAAACATACAAGGTTTAGTTCACCATATTCATGGTGAACCTAGATGAATAACAATGAAAGTATGAAAGAATAAACCCAATAAAGTGGAAGAGGTAGCCTGAGCATCCAAGATCCTCCTTCAAAGGGGTGAAAGAGAGAGTGTTTGCCTCGTTTCTGCCAAAGATGCCTAACTATAGGACGTGCAAGCCCTTATATACTAATCTAGAGTTACAAAAGATTACAAAAGTCCAAGCCCAAAAAGTGTCGCTCAGCGCCATTTACCGCTCAGCGGTGGTTACGCGTCTTCTTTCTTCCCCTCAGCGGCCATTTGCCCCTCAGCGGTTCCAACGCCACCTCTTGAGTGCCGCTCAGCGGTAGTTTGCCGCTGAGCGATGCCTTCGACTTCTCCTTTTTGCACTCTTTCTTGTCTTTTCTAATGTCCTCTCTCTTATTCTTCACTTCTTTCACCAAATTCACCTCAAAACCTGCACAAAAACACTTAAATCAAGCATAAACCTGTCCAGCTCTCTTATTTCTGAAAATATAAACAAAATGCATGATTTCAAGCTAGTTTTTAAGTCTAAAGGTTGCTTTTAGTATCACTTTTAAGCATGAAAATAACAGTTTTTCAACTGTTATCACAACCCCAAACTTAGAACTTTGCTTGTCCTCAAGCAAACAAAATGTAACTCCATCTCCAACCAATTCATATGATGGTTCACTCATTCAAAATCCTCTTTTCAAGATAAGTAATAACTTCACTCAAACTTATGACCAAGAGTAAATTCAAGATGTGCACATGCTTTAGTGTTCACAAAGTCATTTAAGTTCCAACAAATTCTATTTTTCATGAATGATCAATCAATTAAGCATGGATGTTCATGTGCTTATGGAATCTTTCCTCACTAGGTAAAGTGTTTCACTCAACACACAAGTGTATAAGAGGTAAAGTGTTTCACTCATTCACTCCACTATCACAATGTCACATGAATCAACTTTGCCTTTCATTTAACCACAATCAAATACATTCACAAGCATGCATCATCACAAGGACTTTTCAATGGCTTATAATGTGGCTGGGCTAACAAGAAAATTGGTTTTTCTGGATCACAAAATCCTTGAGTTAAGAGAATCATAACAACACAATCTTCTTATTCATTCCCAACTTTCTTTTGCCTTTGCTTTTGCATTTGCATTGAGCTTTGCTTCTTTTTCTTTTCTTTTCTTTGCATATTCTTACTTTTTAGCTGTTAGCTCAATGCTTTTTCCTTTTTCATGTTTCCCCAATAACCCCAAACTTGAACATTTAACAATACCACACAAGATCTTCTACTTAACTCAAGGTAAAGATTTTCAATCAAGGGTGTTCAGTGTATATTTAAGGCTAAGGGTTCAAAGGATAGAACACAACGTGTTCTCTTTTAGAAGGCTAACTTTATGAATTTGGCCAATAAAAAGGGTTTCAAAAACACGGCCTTTGATCATATGATGCAAAACAAGCAATTGATTCAATCATAGAAAACCTGGGCAAAGTCATTCATGCTTTCAAAGTCATAGCATTCAACAATAACAACTCTGGAGCTCAAAACCTCACATATAAGCTCATTCACATTTGACATGCACATCCTGCTTAATTTCACAATCACAATCATGATATTATGCATTTGTTCACAAAGCTTGTGAATCACCTGTATAAGCATTTAATGTGCACATCATCTCAACATCAATCAATCAATAAGCATCATCAAGCATTACTTATCAAACAATCACAGTTAATAGCAAACCATCATAAGAAACCAGGTGTTCAATAGAGTACATCAAACCCTAATCTAAAAACAAAAACAAATAAGTTCAGAAAACTTAAACCACAAAAGCATAATCATATGATAGCATTCATCAGTAAATGCTATCTCAGCTCCTCATCAGTCCGAGCTCTCTGTATCTTCCTCTTCCTCTTCATCATCATCTTCATCAAATGCATCCTCCTCCTCTGCTTCATCTTTCTCCATATCTCTGGCTGAAGCTTCAGCTGCTCCAGCTCCTCCATATACTGGTTCTTCTGGCCAAGCTACCACATTATGGAATTCATCCATAGTCCACCTGTGTGCTGGAGGGGTATCATACATCCCCACTATCATCTCAGCCGTGGCCACCTGCCCTCTGTGGATGGACTGCAACTGAGCACCTATAAGAGACATATACATGTCCCTCATCTGGAATGGTTCTGCCTCATGAGTATCAGCAGAAGTCCTGCCCTGTGCTGGCCTTCTCTCTCTACGAGCCTGGCGTGGTGGAACTGGCTGGGCTGCCTCCTCACCTCCACAGTACTGTCTGTAATAGGCCTCATCTATAGCTTTTCTTGGCCTCTCAAATGGTGGAACAGAAGTATCCACCCCAGCTAGCTTGCAAAGGTGAGTGATCAAAGAAGGATGTCCCAGTGGTGCTTTGTTGTTTGAGGTGTTAGCACACACACTAATCTCATCAGCTATCACCTGCCCAATATTAACATTCAAGTTTCTGATAGCACAATAGATGAATAGTGCCCTGCTGAGAGTGATATCTGACACATGTGAGCATGGCTGAATGTTGGCATGAGAAAATGCCATCCAATACTTTGCAAGAGGAGTCAAGTCTGTCCTCCTAATGTTAACCACTGCTCCAGATCTATTCCTTTGAAAGTGTCCTCCAGGTATGCACAATACTCTCTCAACATCCTCAAAGTCAGCACCTTCCTCCATGCTAAGAGCAAACTGGCATTGCTCACCAGCCCACACAGTATCCAGGAAGTTATTGATGGAGTCAGGATCATACCTGATAGCATGGCCTCTAACATAGCCCAAATAATTCTCAGCTGGATGATCACCAATCTTCTTTGCATTGGTGTAGAATTCCTTGACCACAGCTATGTTGGCAGGTGCTGGATAGGTGGCTAGTTTTCCCCAATCATTCCCTAACACTTGCTCTCCAAATTGAGGAGCAAAGTTAGGTATCATTCCAACCTTTCTCTCCATTAGAAGTCTCCTGTCCTGAACCACCCTAAAGTGCTTCTCATGTTTCCTAGAGAGGAACCTGCCATTATGGGGCTGCTCTGGTTCCTTTTCCTTCCTCTTGGTTGCCATGGTTTTCAATCTCTTTCCTGAAGAGGATGCCATTCCTGCATTCAAACACAAATCCAAAACCACAGAACATGATGTTAATCATTAGTAAACTCAGAACACAACTCCTTTCGAAGCTAAACCACCGCTGAGGGCCAGAATTTCCCCTCAGCGCCACCAGTGCCACATTCAAACACGCAATAAACCAGAAAAAACAAATCTGGCAGAGTGCCGCTCAGCGGTAAATGCCGCTCAGCGGTGATCTGCAGATTTTTGCAAATTTCTTTTTAAAACAGTCCTAACTCCACCCAAATGCAATTTTCAGTTTTCCAGTTCATAATCAAGCAGTTTAATCGGTTCAAACATCAAATATATCATCAAATCATGCATAGAAACTAAAACCCCTAAGTATTCATGCTTTGACAATCACATTCAAATTCAAGAACCCTAGAATGAACAAAATGCATTTTACTTACTTGGGTGGAGATGCTAGATGATATGAGAATGCTTCCAAACTAGAATGCTCTCTTCCAACCCCAAACTTTGATAGCACACTAGTGTAAAAGTGAGTGGAAGAGAAATTTTCTAAAGAGGGAAGAGTAAAAAGATGTGGGAAACCTAAGAGGAGATATGTGGGAGTCTTAGTGCAGAGAAGAGCTTGAAAGAATGTAAAAACGCGCAGCTTAGGGTTTAAAAATACCCCAATGGGCTCGGGTTCCGCTAAGGGGAACTTAAGCCCATCTGCGATAGTACCGCTCAGCGGTAATTGCCGCTCAGCGGCACTTTCTTGATGTGCCCTTCTCCTTCTTTTCTTGACCTACGTGCCTTCCTAGCATACCCCTCATAGGTTCCCTGCAATTCAATGTTAAAAATGCTTATGCAAATCCTAAAAATAAACAAACAGAAAACAATCAATCAACTGGGTTGCCTCCCAGGTAGCGCTTGTTTAACGTCACGAGCCTGACCCAAAATCCACCAACACCCATCAGTAGGTGTTTCAAACTTACCAGCACCCATCAGTAGGTGCAAAATCTTCTCACCAACACCCATCAGTAGGTGTTACAAACTTAGTATCCTTCAGTAGATACTTAACCACCTAGCATCCTTCAGTAGATGCTAAATCCAACAAAATAATGTCCAGAATAATGTTCACAAATTACAAATTATAAAACCAAATCAAAAGTTTGCAAATCTACTGGGTTGCCTCCCAGCAAGCGCTTCTTTAACGTCACTAGCTTGACCCAGTAAAGCTCATGTTCCTTCTTCTTTTTCTTCTTTCTACTGAACTTCTTCAGAAATTTGATCAAACCAGGAACCTGTTGCAATGTCTCAATCATAGGAACTTTAATCTCCAATTTCTTGAAGATTTCCATAAAGCACTTGAATTTCTTTTCCTTCCTATGATTCTTCTTTAGATGAGGATGTGATTTTTCATATGATTTCTTCTTCTTTCCTCTCATCTTCTTTTTCTTACGCTTTCTCTCTCCAAATTTTCTCTTTTTCTTTTCTTTTATTTTTTTCTTCCCTTCTCTTCTTCTTCTCAACTTCTTTATTTTCACACAAATTTTCTTTCTCTCTTCTCTCTCAACCAATTCTTTTTCTTTTTCTTCATCTTTATCTTTCTCACTCAACTCTTCTTTCTCTTTTCTCTCTACCCTTTCCTCATCTCCCTCTAATTTTTCCTCATCAAGAATCTTGTCACTTTCAGTGATAATGACTTGCCCTTCCTCCTTAAGGTTAACATCAGTATTAACATCATCATTTAATATCTGACTAATGTGACGAAGTTGCATCTCCATTCTTTTACATGATTCTTCAATGCTTTTCTGAGTAAAGTCAGAATTTTTCAAAAATCGTTGAAGGGTGTCCTCCAACCTATCCAAACTTCCTGATAGAAAGGGTTGTTGCTGCCATTGTTGTTGTGGTTGGTTCTCAAATTGTCCAGCAGCTTGCCAAAATTGGCTTTGATCCATGCTTGAGTAAGGTTCCCACCATTGGTTGAGATTACTTTGGTAGAATTGAGTGCCCCTATAGTTAAACTCTTGACCAAATTGCATTCTGCAGACATTAGGCACAAAACCCTAAAAACAATTGTTAGCACAAAAAGATAGAGAAAAGAAAAAAAATCAAAGGATATAATTGAAAAGATAAGAAGATAGAAGATAAAAACAGAAAAATAAAAACATAAAATAAAATAAAATAAAATAAAATACAAACAGAAAATAAAATAAAATAAAATAAAATATAATCTAATCAAATAAAATAAAATCAAATAAAAACCGAAAAATAAAAAACAGAAAATAAAAACAGAAAACAGAAAAACAGAAAACAGAAAAAATAAAATAAAATCAAATAAAATACAAACTGAAAAATATAAACAGAAAAATAAAATAAAATAAAAATTCGAAATTAAAATAAAATCTAATCTAAAAAGATAAAAATAAAATCTAACCTAAAAGATAAAAATAAAATCTAAAAAGATAAAATAATAAAAACAGAAAAAATAAAAACAGAAATTCAAAATTAAAGTCAAAGATAATCAATAATCACACAAATTAACCAGTTAAACCACGAATCCCCGGCAACGACGCCAAAAACTTGATGGCCAAATTTGTAAGCACCAAAATATGATGTCACAAACTTGTTTCACAATCGGCAAGTATGACCGAATCGTTTCAAGTAATAAACTTGGTAAGACCAAGTATCGTTCTCCCAAAGGACTCACGGCCTAGTTTAGTTATGTGATTTGTTGATTAGCTAAGACTTAAGAACACAATAATTGAAGTTTAATATGCAAAGACGAAAATTAAATATGTATGCATGAATTGATCAATGACAAAGACAAAAGATAAACACTTTCAAGGAAATATATGAATGAATATGTTGTTGGGGGTCAATTTCATCTCATCCACTCTCATATATTTTAGGAATTCAACATTCAAATCATCATTGTTAATGCCACTCTCTAATGTACCATTCTAGATGGCTTCTCCCTAATCAAATAGTTCATACAATTCCTAGCATTCCTAATGATTAGTTCATGAGTGCAGGAGCTTAAAGGCAACCAATATAATATTGTCAGTATAATATTGGGAGAAATTCCCCGGATCTAGATTTCCCCGTACGTGTCCGTATCAACAAAACCAATAATCATGCATTAGAATGAGTTAAACAATGCAAGCATTGAGCAAAGAGGAAAAACCCTAACTAATGATGAAAGAAAGCATATGTCTTAATTCAAAGATGTACTCAACAAATCCATATATGAGAGCTTCAAGAGATTACTTTGATTCCCCAACAAACATACAAGGTTTAGTTCACCATATTCATGGTGAACCTAGATGAATAACAATGAAAGTATGAAAGAATAAACCCAATAAAGTGGAAGAGGTAGCCTGAGCATCCAAGATCCTCCTTCAAAGGGGTGAAAGAGAGAGTGTTTGCCTCGTTTCTGCCAAAGATGCCTAACTATAGGACGTGCAAGCCCTTATATACTAATCTAGAGTTACAAAAGATTACAAAAGTCCAAGCCCAAAAAGTGTCGCTCAGCGCCATTTACCGCTCAGCGGTGGTTACGCGTCTTCTTTCTTCCCCTCAGCGGCCATTTGCCCCTCAGCGGTTCCAACGCCACCTCTTGAGTGCCGCTCAGCGGTAGTTTGCCGCTGAGCGGTGCCTTCGACTTCTCCTTTTTGCACTCTTTCTTGTCTTTTCTAATGTCCTCTCTCTTATTCTTCACTTCTTTCACCAAATTCACCTCAAAACCTGCACAAAAACACTTAAATCAAGCATAAACCTGTCCAGCTCTCTTATTTCTGAAAATATAAACAAAATGCATGATTTCAAGCTAGTTTTTAAGTCTAAAGGTTGCTTTTAGTATCACTTTTAAGCATGAAAATAACAGTTTTTCAACTATTATCAAAATCCACTCAAAAAAACAACTAAAAAATTACCTTTAAATCCACTTAAATCCATTCAAATCATCTCCCCCAAATCATCTCTCTCAAATTCACCTAAACGAACAAAGCCTTAATAAACTTGAAAAGCCACAGGGACTATGATGGTTACAAAGACATTTGACATTTGAGGTATATATATCTCATGAACTCTTTTATTTTTTATAATTATCTTTGCTCCAATAACATGCTTGGTTAGTCTACTTACTACTAATATATTGTCATTACTGTTGAATATAGTGAAAAACTATATTTGGATTAATCTCCCTTGTGTGAAATACACACATAGGGTTCTCTATTTATAATAGAAGAAATATGGGCTAAAGTCCAAAATACAAATGAGAACTAATAACAAACTAACTAAAAGATAAAAGATATAATATATCTAACACTCCCCCTCAAGCTGGAGCATACAAATTGTATGAACTAAGCTTGGAATAGAGGAACTCACTGTTGAACTAGTTGATTTGTCTTCAAGAGTGTGAGGCAAACATAGATGGATTAACAGCAGCTTGTGAAACTTCAACTTCAAAAGTGGATGAAGCAGAGCAGTGGTGGACAATGACAAACTGCAAGGACTGATTCCCAATCAATGATGGATGAGTGACGGGGATCAACAGTAGTAGCTGAAAGCTACGAGCTACAAAACTGCAGGGACTACACTAAATCCTCATCAATGATGGCTGGGTGATGGGATCAACAGTAGTAGCTGAAATCTACAAAACTGCAGGGACTACACCCATATATATATATATATATATATATATATATATATATATATATATATGTGTGTGTGTGTGTGTGTGTGTGTGTGTGTGTGTGTGTGTGTGTGTGTGTGTGTGTGTGACTTGCAGTGTCTTGGAAACGTACTCCCCCTTAGTGTGAACGACGGAAATGTGGAATATCACAGTTGTTGGACCACTAAAACAAAACAAAATATTAAGCTACAAAGCTGAAACAAAGGCATCAAAGACCCAAAGACATGTTGGAGGTCCAAAATTCGTTGCTGGACAACTCCCAAGTGGTGATACTTAGCCGCGTATCACAAGAAGATCGGGCTAAACTCTAGCCCAAGAAGAATTGTCGCAGTTGCATCTATTTGAGACGGTAGCGACTGCAACGGCGGTTGACAGCTATAAAACTACACGGACTAAATTGCCATCACTGTCTGATGGGGTCTGTAGTGGTTGGAAGCGACAAAACTACAGGGACTGCCATCACTAACTAACGAGGTGATGGGGGCCTACAGTGGTTGGAAGCATACAGCGGCAAACGGCCAAACAGCGGCAAACGGCACGGACATCAAAGGGACTTAGGGTTCCAAAAACCTGAGGGAGAAAACCGTAGGTATGAGCCCAAGCCAGCAAAACGAAGAAACAGGAACCAAAACACACTCAAGAAGCTCCAGCGAGACGATCTGCAATGACGCAGTGAAACTCCGACACCGGGAAGGCGGTGCGTGCAGAACACGCGGGCGAGACTGGCCGAGAGGAAGCGGCGCGTGGTGAGGAGTCTGGTCATCACTCCGACAAGGTTGGCCGTCGCTCGAGGAGACGCTTCAGATCCGCTGGTCACCGGTCAAAACTGTGACGGCGGTCGCGGTGGTGGCGGCGACGGCAGCGACGGCGACGGTGGCCGGAGTTAGCAGCGACGACAGCGGAAAGTGGCGGCGACAGCAGTGGAACACTAGGTCTGGATTGGTGCTGACTGTGGTAGAGATTTAAGAAGAAAAAATGGACTGCCTACTGAGATTTTAGGGGCTGCCGGCAGACAACAGAGACCATCAAAAGAGGATCAGAGAACTTGCTCTGATACCATGTTGAATATAGTGAAAAACTATATTTGGATTAATCTCCCTTGTGTGAAATACACACATAGGGTTCTCTATTTATAATAGAGGAAATATGGGCTAAGCCCAAAATACAAATAAAAAATAATAACAAACTAACTAAAAGATAAAAGATATAATATATCTAACAATTACATAATCTCTCAACCTAGTCCAAGTTCCTCAGAAAAAGCATAATTGGTGCATTATTTGGTAGACTTGATGTATTCAATGTATTTAGAAATTTTTGGGTAATTTGGTTATGTGCATCAATCATATCATTTCTTCCGTGTCGACAATGCTATAAGAATTGAAGTATTTTTTGTGTTCACCTATAACTGTATATTGAGTAAGTATATATACTATTATTCATATGTTTAAATACGTGATGTTAATATGAAGAGCATACCTAAGGACAAAATATATTCATTAATCTCATTCATAATTTATATTATGTTAGCCAAAACTGATCTAGATTGCACGTAGTGTTATTTAAGTAATTTTTTGTTAGGGGTATGTGTTGTTGACCATAGATTTAATGGGATTATTAAAATCCAAGATAAAAAATTATGGTGGAATGTCAATTTTTACTAAACTATCATTTGGTTAAGCTAATTACCATATTCAACTTTGACTATCCAATTAGCATATTTTTTAATTTTTGTTGTCTTAGTTGTTTTAGGTTGTGATAAATGTATATTGTTTTTTTCATAGATAACATATGATAATGATTTCAAAGGTAAGAAGAATTAACAATATCATGAACAATATCTGATCTTGTTCCTCTTAGAACAATTGGGAGTATTTTGCTGAAATCTCCACCAAACACAATAACATTTCCACCAAAAATTGTCATATTTGTTTTTTATTTTCATTATGTCATTTAAAGTTCAATCAAGTACTTTAAAACAAAATTTGTATGTCATTGGTACTTCTTCCTAGATGATTAAATTAACCCGTTTTAATAATTGTGACAACTTAGATCCTTGGAAAATGTTACAAATTAAGTTTTCTGTAGTAAGCATTAGGATTTTAAATTTTGAATGAGTTGTTCTTCCACTTAGTAGCAAAAGAGAAGTTATTCCACTTGATGCAACAATCAAGACAATTTTTCTCTTGGATCCTAGAGTAAATGATAGTGTTTTTCACATGAATGTTTTTCTCATGCCTCCATATCCATTTAAAAAGAACATTCCTCCTTTGTTGTAATTGACAACCTCTTACGTTTTGAAAGATTTATTTCTACTCATCTATAAAATTAATCACATATCAATAGATTGTTGATAAAAAAATTTTGTATTGCTCCATATTAAAACAACTTACCAGTCATGGAGTTGAAGTTTGATTGGAAATTTAAATGTTCATCAACTATGTCATAATCCAATTCTGCATATATCTTATTGTTTCCTGTTTGAGATATAGTAAAGTTGTTAGCATAAGGAAGGGAAGTCCTTCAAACTTTTTCTATATGATTGTAATAATATTTCTATCTCAATCAAAGTTAAATCTTGTAACTGTTGATTGTTTAGATGAAACTCTAGAAAGAAGATGTGTTCATTAGTTATGAATGCTAAACAAGACAACATATATATCAAGCCCTAGTTTGTTGTCATTATTCATATAGTTGTTCTTAAGAAAGAGTCCTTCCTGGAATAATTAGTTGGAATTTTATCAATTGAACTTCTGGTGTTTCCATAGTTTTTTATATGAATCTTTTATCATGCTTTCTTGTTGCTTTTGTTTTTCCCCATTTATTCTTATTATTTCCTAAGTATAGTTTGCATTTATCTTTACTATGTGTGTATAAAAACTATGGATCTTGATTGTCTATATAATTAATATGTAGTAGAATTTTAATTGACTAATTTTTTATTATTTTTCTTTGTTGTAGTAGGAGTGAGTTCACCAATGAAATCATGATACATACTAGATTTTGAGTGGTTTAAACTAAATTTTTGATGGAATTATGCAACTTACGGAATTATGTCTAACTACCAACATTTTAAAAAATAGTGACTTATTGAAAACATGTTAGAAAGCTATATCTATTAGCTTTGTTATTTATTGTTTTTTTTTTGTTTTCATATGTTTTGTTTATTTTGATGTATTTAAGAATATTGTACTGATAATAATATTTTATTGATACACTGAAGTGCAAACCTTCTTTTTGTGATATTTGTTGTTTTCATATTTTTCTTAATATTTTATGTTTTCTGTAAACATTGGAACCAATACATAATGTTTTTTTGAAAAAAATGGTGTCTATTGAAAAATTAAATAAATTATTTTAAATAAAAAAATTGAACTAATAGATAGTGTTTGTTTGAAAAAGTGTTGTCTATTAAGAAATTAAATAAATTATTTTTTAAAAAAATATTCAGACCAATAGGCAACGTTTATTTGAAAAAACATTATATATTAGTGGTTGTAAGTAGACAACGCTTTTTCAAATAAACATTGTCTATTGGTGTCTGTTAATAGACAAGCTTTTTCAAATAAGCGTTGTCTATTAGGACACTTTTTTCAAATAAGCAATGTTTATTGGTGGTTGTCAATAGATATCGCTTCTTTAGAAGCGTGGTCTATGATGGGCAAATTTGTAAGCACCAAAATATGATGTCACAAACTTGTTTCACAATCGGCAAGTATGACCGAATCGTTTCAAGTAATAAACTTGGTAAGACCAAGTATCGTTCTCCCAAAGGACTCACGGCCTAGTTTAGTTATGTGATTTGTTGATTAGCTAAGACTTAAGAACACAATAATTGAAGTTTAATATGCAAAGACTAAAATTAAATATGTATGCATGAATTGATCAATGACAAAGACAAAAGACAAACACTTTCAAGGAAATATATGAATGAATATGTTGTTGGGGGTCAATTTCATCTCATCCACTCTCATATATTTTAGGAATTCAACATTCAAATCATCATTGTTAATGCCACTCTCTAATGTACCATTCTAGATGGCTTCTCCCTAATCAAATAGTTCATACAATTCCTAGCATTCCTAATGATTAGTTCATGAGTGCAGGAGCTTAAAGGCAACCAATATAATATTGTCAGTATAATATTGGGAGAAATTCCCCGGATCTAGATTTCCCCGTACGTGTCCGTATCAACAAAACCAATAATCATGCATTAGAATGAGTTAAACAATGCAAGCATTGAGCAAAGAGGAAAAACCCTAACTAATGATGAAAGAAAACATATGTCTTAATTCAAAGATGTACTCAACAAATCCATATATGAGAGCTTCAAGAGATTACTTTGATTCCCCAACAAACATACAAGGTTTAGTTCACCATATTCATGGTGAACCTAGATGAATTACAATGAAAGTATGAAAGAGATAGAAAAACCCGTGAAAGAGAAGAGGAGAACTGTCACCATCTCCCAATCTACCCCAAGGGGTGGAAGAGAGAGTGTTTGCTTCGTTTCTGCCAAAGATCCCTAACTAAAGGACGTGCAAGCCCTTATATATTAATCTAGAGTTACAAAAGATTACAAAAGCCCAAGCCCAAAAAATGCCGCTCAGCGCCATTTACCGCTCAGCGGTGGTTACGCGTCTTCTTTCTTCCCCTCAGCGGCCATTTGCCCCTCAGCGGTTCCAACGCCACCTCTTGAGTGCCGCTCAGCGGTAGTTTGCCGCTGAGCGGTGCCTTCGACTTCTCTTTTTGCACTCTTTCTTGTCTTTTCTAATGTCCTCTCTCTCATTCTTCACTTCTTTCACCAAATTCACCTCAAAACCTGCACAAAAACACTTAAATCAAGCATAAACCTGTCCAGCTCTCTTATTTCTGAAAATATAAACAAAATGCATGATTTCAAGCTAGTTTCTAAGTCTAAAGGTTGCTTTTAGTATCACTTTTAAGCATGAAAATAACAGTTTTTCAACTGTTATCACAACCCCAAACTTAGAACTTTGCTTGTCCTCAAGCAAACAAAATGTAACTCCATCTCCAACCAATTCATATGATGGTTCACTCATTCAAAATCCTCTTTTCAAGATAAGTAATAACTTCACTCAAACTTATGACCAAGAGTTAATTCAAGATGTGCACATGCTTTAGTGTTCACAAAGTCATTTAAGTTCCAACAAATGCTATTTTTCATGAATGATCAATCAATTAAGCATGGATGTTCATGTGCTTATGGAATCTTTCCTCACTAGGTAAAGTGTTTCACTCAACACACAAGTGTATAAGAGGTAAAGTGTTTCACTCATTCACTCCACTATCACAATGTCACATGAATCAACTTTGCCTTTCATTTAACCACAATCAAATACATTCACAAGCATGCATCATCACAAGGACTTTTCAATGGCTTATAATGTGGCTGGGCTAACAAGAAAATTGGTTTTTCTGGATCACAAAATCCTTGAGTTAAGAGAATAACAACACAATCTTCTTATTCATTCCCAACTTTCTTTTGCCTTTGCTTTTGCATTTGCATTGAGCTTTGCTTCTTTTTCTTTTCTTTTCTTTGCATATTCTTACTTTTTAGCTCTTAGCTCAATGCTTTTTCCTTTTTCATGTTTCCCCAATAACCCCAAACTTGAACATTTAACAGTACCACACAAGATCTTCTACTTAACTCAAGGTAAAGATTTTCAATCAAGGGTGTTCAGTGTATATTTAAGGCTAAGGGTTCAAAGGATAGAACACAACGTGTTCTCTTTTAGTAGGCTAACTTTATGAATTTGGCCAATAAAATGGGTTTCAACAACACGGCCTTGATCATATGATGCAAAACAAGCAATTGATTCAATCATAGAAAACCTGGGCAAAATCATTCATGCTTTCAAAGTAATAGCATTCAACAATAATAACTCTGGAGCTCAAAACCTCACATATAAGCTCATTCACATTTGACATGCACATCCTGCTTAATTTCACAATCACAATCATGATATTATGCATTTGTTCACAAAGCTTGTGAATCACCTATATAAGCATTTTAATGTGCACATCATCTCAACATCAATCAATCAATAAGCATCATCAAGCATTACTTATCACACAATCACAGTTAATAGCAAACCATCATAACAAACCAGGTGTTCAATAGAGTACATCAAACCCTAATCTAAAAACAAAAACAAATAAGTTCAGAAAACTTAAACCACAAAAGCATAATCATATGATAGCATTCATCAGTAAATGCTATCTCAGCTCCTCATCAGTCCGAGCTCTCTGTATCTTCCTCTTCCTCTTCATCATCATCTTCATCAAATGCATCCTCCTCCTCAGCTTCATCTTCATCCATGTCTCGGGCTGAAGCTTCAGCTGCTTCAGCTGCTTCAGCTCCTCCATGCCATGGTTCTTCTGGCCAAGCTACCACATTATGGAATTCATCCATAGTCCACCTGTGTGCTGGAGGGGTATCATACATCCCCACTATCATCTCAGCCGTGGCCACCTGCCCTCTGTGGATGGACTGCAACTGAGCACCTATAAGAGACATATACATGTCCCTCATCTGGAATGGTTCTGCCTCATGAGTATCAGCAGAAGTCCTGCTCTGTGCTGACCTTCTCTCTCTACGAGCCTGGCGTGGTGGCACTGGCTGGGCTGCCTCCTCACCTCCACAGTACTGTCTGTAATAGGCCTCATCTATAGCTTTTCTTGGCCTCTCAAATGGTGGAACAGAAGTGTCCACCCCAGCTAGCTTGCAAAGGTGAGTGATCAAAGAAGGATGTCCCAGTGGTGCTTTGTTGTTTGAGGTGTTAGCACACACACTAATCTCATCAGCTATCACCTGCCCAATATTAACATTCAAGTTTCTGATAGCACAGTAGATGAAGAGTGCCCTGCTGAGAGTAATATGTGAACATGGCTGAATGTTGGCATGAGAAAATGCCATCCAATACTTTGCAAGAGGAGTCAAATCTGTCCTCCTAATATTAACCACTGAGCCAGATCTATTCCTTTGGAAGTGTCCTCCAGGTATGCACAATACTCTCTCAACATCCTCAAAGTCAGCACCTTCCTCCATGCTAAGAGCAAACTGGCATTGCTCACCAGCCCACACAGTATCCAGAAAGTTATTGATGGAGTCAGGATCATACCTGATAGCATGGCCTCTAACATAGCCCAAATAATTCTCAGCTGGATAATCACCAATCTTCTTTGCATTGGTGTAAAATTCCTTCACCACAGCTATGTTGGCAGGTGCTGGATAAGTGGCTAGCTTTCCCCAATCATTCCCTAACACTTGCTCTCCAAATTGAGGAGCAAAGTTAGGTATCATTCCAACCTTTCTCTCCATTAGAAGTCTCCTGTCCTGAACCACCCTAAAGTGCTTCTCATGTTTCCTAGAGAGGAACCTGCTAGAGTGGGGTTGCTCTGGTTCCTTTTCCTTTCTCTTGGTTGCCATGGTTTTCAATCTTTTTCCTGATGAGGATGCCATTCCTACATTCAAAACACAAGCAAAACCACAGAACATGATGTTAATCATTAGTAAAACATAGAACATAACTCCTGTCGAAGCTAAACCACCGCTGAGGGCCAGAATTTCCCCTCAGCGCCACCAGCGCCACATTCCAACATGCAAAAATCAGAAAAAACCAAATCTGGCAGAGTGCCGCTCAGCGGTAAATGCCGCTCAGCGGTGATCTGCAGATTTTTGCAAATCTCTTTTTAAAACTGTCCTAACTCCACCCTAATGCAATTTTTAGTTTTCCAGTTCATAATCAAGCAGTTTAATCGGTTCAAACATCAAATATATCATCAAATCATGCATAGAAACTAAAACCCCTAAATATTCATGCTTTGACAATCACATTCAAATTCAAGAACCCTAGAATGAACAAAATGCATTTTACTTACTTGGGTGGAGATGCTAAATGATATGAGAATGCTTCCAAACTAGAATACTCTCTTCCAACCCCAAACTTTGATGGCACACTAGTGAAAAAGTGAGTGAAAGAGAGATTTTCTAAAGAGGGAAGAGTGAAAAGATGTAGAAAACCTAAGAGAAGAGTATGTGGGAGTGTTTGTGCAGAGAAGGACTTGAAAGACTGTAAAAACGCGCAGCTTAGGGTTTAAAAACACCCCAATGGGCTCGGGTTCCGCTAAGGGGAACTTAAGCCCATCTGCGATAGTACCGCTCAGCGGTAATTGCCGCTCAGCGGCACTTTCGTGATGTGCCCTTCTCCTTCTTTTCTTGACCTACGTGCCTTCCTAGCATACCCCTCATAGGTTCCCTGCAATTCAATGTTAAAAATGCTTATGCAAATCCTAAAAATAAACAAACAGAAAACAATCAATCAACTGGGTTGCCTCCCAGGTAGCGCTTGTTTAACGTCACGAGCCTGACCCAAAATCCACCAACACCCATCAGTAGGTGTTTCAAACTTACCAGCACCCATCAGTAGGTGCAAAATCTTCTCACCAACACCCATCAGTAGGTGTTACAAACCTAGCATCCTTCAGTAGATGCTTAACCACCTAGCATCCTTCAGTAGATGCTATATCCAACAAAATAAATACAAAAATAATGTTCACAAATTAAAAATTACAAAACCAAATCAAAAGTTTTTAAATCCACTGGGTTGCCTCCCAGCAAGCGCTCTTTTAACGTCATTAGCTTGACCCAGTAAAGCTCATGTTCCTTCTTCTTTTTCTTCTTTCTACTGAACTTCTTCAGAAATTTGATCAAACCAGGAACCTGTTGCAATGTCTCAATCATAGGAACTTTAATCTCCAATTTCTTGAAGATTTCCATAAAGCACTTAAATTTCTTTTCCTTCCTATGATTCTTCTTTAGATGAGGATGTGATTTTTCATGTGATTTCTTCTTCTTTCCTCTCATCTTCTTTTTCTTCCTTTTTCTCTCCCTAAATTTTCTCTTTTTCTCTTCTTTTATTTTTTTCTTCCTTTCTCTTTTTCTCCTCAACTTCTTTATCTTCACACAAATTTTCTTTCTCTCTTTTCTCTCAACCAATTCTTTTTCTTTTTCTTCATCTTTATCTTTCTCACTCAACTCTTCTTTCTCTTTTCTCTCTACCCTTTCCTCATCTCCCTCTAATTTTTCCTCATCAAGAATCTTGTCACTTTCAGTGATACTGACTTGCCCTTCCTCCTTAAGGTTAACATCAGTATTAACATCATCATTTAATATCTGACTAATGTGACGAAGTTGCATCTCCATTCTTTTACATGATTCTTCAATGCTTTTCTGAGTAGAGTCGGAATTTTTCAAAAATCGTTGAAGGGTGTCCTCCAACCTATCCAAACTTCCTGATAGAAAGGGTTGTTGCTGCCATTGTTGTTGTGGTTGGTTCTCAAATTGTCCAGCAGCTTGCCAAAATTGGCTTCGATCCATGCTTGAGTGAGGTTCCCACCATTGGTTGAGATTACTTTGGTAGAATTGAGTGCCCCTATAGTTAAACTCTTGACCAAATTGCATTCTGCAGACATTAGGCACAAAACCCTAAAACAATTGTTAGCACAAAAAGATATAGAAGAAAATAAAGATTGAAAAGATATAAGAAGATAAAAGATTTAGAAGATAGAATGAAGATAGAATCAAATAAAATAGAATAAAACCTAATCTAAAAAATAAAATCTAATCTAAAAGATAAAATAAAATAAAATAAAATCTAACCTAACCTAAAAGATAGAATAAGAATAAAATAAAATCTAACCTAAAAAGATAAAAAGATAAAATCTAATAAAATAAAATCTAATCTAAAAAAATAAAATAGAATCAAATAAAAACCGAAAAATAAAAAACAGAAAATAAAAACAGAAAACAGAAAAACAGAAAACAGAAAAAAAATAAAATAAAATCAAATAAAATACAAACTGAAAAATATAAACAGAAAAATAAAATAAAAATTCGAAATTTAAAATAAAATAAAAAAAAAATAAGTCAAAGATAATCAATAATCACACAAATTAACCAGTTAAACCACGAGTCCCCGGCAACGGCGCCAAAAACTTGATGGACAAATTTGTAAGCACCAAAATATGATGTCACAAACTTGTTTCACAATCGGCAAGTATGACCGAATCGTTTCAAGTAATAAACTTGGTAAGACCAAGTATCGTTCTCCCAAAGGACTCACGGCCTAGTTTAGTTATGTGATTTGTTGATTAGCTAAGACTTAAGAACACAATAATTGAAGTTTAATATGCAAAGACTAAAATTAAATATGTATGCATGAATTGATCAATGACAAAGACAAAAGACAAACACTTTCAAGGAAATATATGAATGAATATGTTGTTGGGGGTCAATTTCATCTCATCCACTCTCATATATTTTAGGAATTCAACATTCAAATCATCATTGTTAATGCCACTCTCTAATGTACCATTCTAGATGGCTTCTCCCTAATCAAATAGTTCATACAATTCCTAGCATTCCTAATGATTAGTTCATGAGTGCAGGAGCTTAAAGGCAACCAATATAATATTGTCAGTATAATATTGGGAGAAATTCCCCGGATCTAGATTTCCCCGTACGTGTCCGTATCAACAAAACCAATAATCATGCATTAGAATGAGTTAAACAATGCAAGCATTGAGCAAAGAGGAAAAACCCTAACTAATGATGAAAGAAAGCATATGTCTTAATTCAAAAATGTACTCAACAAATCCATATATGAGAGCTTCAAGAGATTACTTTGATTCCCCAACAAACATACAAGGTTTAGTTCACCATATTCATGGTGAACCTAGATGAATTACAATGAAAGTATGAAAGAGATAGAAAAACCCGTGAAAGAGAAGAGGAGAACTGTCACCATCTCCCAATCTACCCCAAGGGGTGGAAGAGAGAGTGTTTGCTTCGTTTCTGCCAAAGATCCCTAACTAAAGGACGTGCAAGCCCTTATATATTAATCTAGAGTTACAAAAGATTACAAAAGCCCAAGCCCAAAAAATGCCGCTCAGCGCCATTTACCGCTCAGCGGTGGTTACGCGTCTTCTTTCTTCCCCTCAGCGGCCATTTGCCCCTCAGCGGTTCCAACGCCACCTCTTGAGTGCCGCTCAGCGGTAGTTTGCCGCTGAGCGGTGCCTTCGACTTCTCTTTTTGCACTCTTTCTTGTCTTTTCTAATGTCCTCTCTCTCATTCTTCACTTCTTTCACCAAATTCACCTCAAAACCTGCACAAAAACACTCAAATCAAGCATAAACCTGTCCAGCTCTCTTATTTCTGAAAATATAAACAAAATGCATGATTTCAAGCTAGTTTCTAAGTCTAAAGGTTGCTTTTAGTATCACTTTTAAGCATGAAAATAACAGTTTTTCAACTGTTATCAGTCTATTAATAGACAATGCTCAAATAGACAATGCCTAAAAAGCGTTGTCTATGAGAAAAAAAAAGCGTTGTCTATGTACAATTTTGTAGTAGTGGATGTTTTCTAAGATAGTCTTCTTGGTGTTCGATAACTTTTGTAAGCATCATCAAATTGAGGGATAGGATTCTCATCAAGGTATATTTCTTCTAGTGTTTCCCTTAAGTATGAGCAAAAAAAGCGTTGTCTATGTATAATTTTGTAGTAGTGGATGCTTTCTAAGATAGTCCTCTTGGTGTTTGATAAGTTTTGTAAACATCATCAGGTTAAGGGATAAGATTCTCATCAAGGTATATTTCTTCTAGTGTTTTCCTTAAGTATTCTTCATTACTTGCAATTGGTATGTTTGATTCAAGAGGGTTTTTCTCAAGGTCCACAATTCAGGATTCAGTCACGTGTCTTGTCAAACTCAAAATCCAAATCAGGTAAGAACTAATGTTGTCAAAATGGGTTAGAACCCGCGGGCCAACTCGGGTAGGGTTGGATTTGAAAAAATGTAATTTTTTTATAGGGACCAATTTTTAACTCGGCCTACTTAGAACTTGACTTACCCGGGTTGAACCCGTGGTGAGCTGGATTGCCTCACAAACCCACTTAATTTTATTTAATTATTTATTATTTTGTGTTTCAGTATTATTACTTAACATTTTTTATTGTATTGTAGATGAGATAAAGATAAAGATGTTTCAAGAGAGCAAAATATTATGAATTTATCCATCCAAGACTCTAATCTTATAAATGGAATAAGTGACACAAAAGTTATCAATATTAGAAACTTATTTATTCACTTTTTGTACTTGATTTTGAATTACATTTGAATTATATGATACTTTTTTGGTTTAAACCTTCCCTTGGTCCTCATTTTTGTATGAAAGTCTCAATTTGGTCCTCATTTTTTCATCTGTCTTAATTGGGTCATATTTTTTTGTAAAAATGAACACATTTTACCCTAACTGTTAACTCGTCTCAGACGGCGTTAAATTAAGACCACATGGTGCAGAGAGAATATGTTAATGTGTGTTCCTCATTTACGTGCAGAGAGAATGTGTTGAAATCCCTAAAGTGAATATCCTTAAAGTCACATCACCATATTTTCTTTTCAATTTTTTATATTAAGATAATATATTAATAATCCAATTTAATTAATAATATATTAAAATATATATTAATTTAATTAATAATCCAATTTAATTATATTCACTAGTCATTATTTTGAACTAAATTATTATAAATTTAGTTTTTTAATTTTAAAATTTTTATAAAATTATGTGTATTTTAATTGAATATTAATATACAAAATTGTTTATATTATATCAAATTATTATATAAAAATAATAGTTTATTTAATATTTTTTAGATAACTATTTGAGAGAAAACATTTCTTTTTAAACTAAAATATGTTTATTATAATTTTTTTAAATTATTTTATTTTTAAATTTAAATAAATTCAATATATATATATATATATATATTATATTTTTAACTTTTCAATGTAATAAAATTATATATCTAATGATTACAATAAAAAATTATTTTAAATAGTTTTTTATAAAAATTAATATTTATGTATTTATATTTAAAGAAAAAAGATAATATTAAAATATTATGTAAAACTTGAAAATTAAAATATTAAATAAAAATTATCAAATAAATAAAATAAATAATTAAATATAAACTAATTTAATTCTGAAGAATAATTGTGTTCTAGCAGGTGGTGAAACTTAAAAAAAGTCTTCTATAAAGTAAATAAAAATAAATAAAACTTGGTTTTAAAAATATTAAATAAAGAGAAGTAAATAATGTCACGTCACCACTATTTATTTAATCAAAACACTCCAGTGAATAATGTCACATCACACATCAGCACATGATGAAAAAATGAGGACCGAACTGAGATTTTCATACAAAAATGAGGACCAAGGCAGGGTTTAAACCTACTTTTTTCTTTCAATTTTGATTTGTCTTTAGATGTTGTATTTGTTTTTTGGATTTGAAAAAAAAACTTGTAATTAAGTCACTCAGTGAGTCAACCCGTTTAATCTACTAACTTATGATGGATTGAATCAAATTCAAATTTTTTTAACTCACTAATAAGTGAACCAAATTCGATTAACTCACTAAGTGACTAACTCCTGGTATCCATTTTGACAATATTAATAAGAACAACTGAAATAAATAATAATGTAATTTTTTTATTCTACTGAGTTATTTCAAATAATTTATTATAAAAAGATATAAAATCACAAAGTATTTTTTTTTCAAAATAAATAAATACTAAATAATTTTTATTTCTTTTTCTAAAAAAATATACCATATAATTATTTATTCAGTACAGAAAAAAAATGAATAAAAATCCTCACAAATAATTACTAATAACTTGTAATAATATCACAAAAATAAAAATACATGACCCGTCAAACAAAACACAATGAAATCTACGACATATACCATACAAATATTTTTATCCCAGTAAAACAAAATTGAGTAAAACATAAATAAAAAAACGGTTAAATTATTTCTGAACTGCAACTAGATATAAAGCTTAAAAAACCCAACCGAAGTTCATTTATCTGATCTCAGAACCTCAACGTTGAACACAGAAAGGGGAAAAGGGGATTAGGGTTTGGGAAGCAGCGTACGATTATGGATTTCACAGCGGAGAAGAAGGAATCAGAGAACAACAGCGCCAATAACCCCGAAAACGCTCATCAAACGTTAGATTCTTCTTCTCAATTGGCGTCGGCACTTGATTCAAGCAACAAAGAAACCGAAGAACGACAATCTCGTGAACTCAAAGCTGGTCTTCACCCTCTGAAGGTTTTTCTCCCTCACTTCAATTTTTTGTTTCTTCGCAACTGAACCGTTCTTACCGCTATCGAAAAATCTTATTATTAGTTCTAAATGTGGAGGAGTTGATTGGATGCTGTGTTGGGTGCTTCTACTTTGAAGCAGATATATCAATGTTGCACTTTAAATTTGATTCAGGGTCTTAATTTTACATGCTTGTTGATTATGTCTCAAAGTTATGTTTATTTCGCTCTATCCTTTCTCTTTCTTGGAGGCTTTTAGTGCTACTCGACATTTTTGGTTGTTGATATAGTTTATGTTTGTGGTGATTTTTGTGTGCAGAACAAATTTGTCTTCTGGTACACTCGTCGAACACCTGGAGTTCGAAACCAGACCTCATATGAGGACAACATAAAGAAAATTGTTGAATTTAGTACGGTGAGTCTTCTCTTTGTTTAGAGTTCTAGTTAAATATTAGTTCATACTTCATAACATATATCCTTACTTTTGTGGTTCTGTGATTGTATGTTAATAGGTTGAAGGATTTTGGGTCTGCTATTGCCATCTTGCCCGGCCTGCTTCTTTGCCTAGTCCCACAGATTTGCACCTTTTCAAGGAAGGAATTCGCCCTTTATGGGAGGTATATACTTAAAATTCGTAGCCGAAGTTGCATTTTCTTTCTGATGGAGCATTTACAAGCTGTTCCATTCTTTTGAGAGGGTGTGGGAGGAAAACTGGGGTAAGTGTCTGTTAGATATGTTTTAATTTTGTGACACAACATTTATTTTTTCTGCAGGACTCTGCTAACTGCAATGGTGGTAAATGGATTATACGATTCAAAAAGGTTGTCTCGGGTCGTTTTTGGGAGGACCTGGTAAGTGCACATATTTTCATCTCTGGTATTTTGTATCTTGATAAAATATCTGAATTGACTGTGGGAAATAATAACATCTTTTATTTATTGAGTGATTATTTAACTTTGTACTTGCATCAAATAGTTTCACTGAAAGTTTGGTTTTTGATAGATCCTCATGGCATGGTTTGATACATGTAGTTGATCCCACTTAATACTATAAGTGTTGGTTGTGGTTGATGGTGTCTGGATTTTCCATTGAAATAAGGGGGATGTTAGTGTCAAGCCAGTAACACTCGTTTTAACACTTGATTAAATTTATTGGAAACTACAAAAGTATGTGGGAGACTCATTAAATAAGAAGTGAGACGTACCATAATTGTGATTTCCTATAAATATCAGCCTATAATAGACTGTGTCTTGCTAGCATTTCTCTTAAAATTGTAAAGTATTCTGCTCATTGAAATGATTTATGGACCTCTATTTCTTTTTTGTTTATTTTAACCTGATACTGAAAACAGAAACCCAGGTTTTGATTCCAATTTATGAGTTACAAATTTTCTCCATTTGTAAAGCATGATTCCACAGGGTTGTTCACAGTGCATTCTCTTGAGGTTTCCATGATTTAAGCTCAACAAATTTGTTTGGGGATAGGGAAATGTTTCTGAAGCCTCTCTCAGTAGTTTGTTTTTTAAAAATTGAATAATGAAAATGAAAAAGAAAAAGAAAACTTGTTTTTCTAAGTTCAAAGAGTGAGTTCCTCTAGTTCTTGCAGCTCTGGGACGACACCAGTATGGACTACATATTGGATCCAGTAGACCTATGTATTTCTTGTGGGGAAGATTTGATATATTGAATATAGTGTTAACCAATTTCTGCTTACATTTACCAAAATGGCAGCCTTCAATGATTTCTTTTGCTTTGTTTGTCCCCTTTGTGTTGTGATATAACTGTTAAGCTCTTCAATTTTTCTGGAGGTTCATAGATATTCAGCCTACCCTATGTGCAAAATGGAATTCAATAGAAGGCCAATTCAATTTTGAACTTGATTGAAATATTGAATCCTAATCCTTTTAGAAGCATCAAGGAGTGGGGATTCCTGGTTTGGTTGCTCTTATAATTTTCATTCATGTTTCTTATAGTGGAAAAATGATGAGTAGCTAGGCCTGGATTAATTCTACTTGTTACTTGAATTTTTCCAAAATACATTTTGTATATTTTCCACACCATTAATATATACAGTATGTAGGGACAACCTAACAAACCATATGCCCTTTATTTGGTTTACATATGATTTTATTGCTCTGAGGTTTTTCCTTACACTTTTGTAAATTTTAATGACAAACTATTGACCAGCTAAGTTACAATTTGGAATCTCTTGGAGAAATTGATTTCATGATCTACAGCATCGATTGCAAATATATTTTTCTTGCATAGTTGGATACTTAATTTTTAATAGCATTACATGACTAAGTGCAGGTTCTTGCCTTAGTGGGTGACCAATTGGATTATGGGGATAACATATGCGGTGCAGTACTAAGTATTCGTTTCAATGAGGATATATTGAGTGTCTGGAATCGCAATGCTTCTGACCATCAGGTAGGCATTTTAACTGAACCTATTTATTTATACTTTATACATTCATGCATGTTCTTAGTATTGTTCCTGCTTTCACATTACAGGCTGTAATGGCCCTGAGAGATTCAATTAAACGTCACTTGAAGCTTCCTCACAGCTATGTTATGGAGTACAAACCCCATGACGCCTCTCTGCGAGACAATTCATCCTACAGGAACACTTGGTTGAGAGGGTAGATAGATGTAGAACCGTGTTCTCGCCAGAATCCCTGCAGTGGAAGCTATATTGCATACTCTTGCAGGCTTCCATTCAGCCAGTGAAATCATTGACTAATGGTGGTTGTTCCAGGACTGGTTTCTGTCTTTTGAATTCAATGTACGACAACTACATCGCTACTTTAATAGAGTTTCATTTGGTTACTTGGGGTTAACTCTAATTCTGTGCAATGTGTCTCCTAGTTTCTGTAAATAAACTTGTTTGTGTTGCTTTTCACCTTGCTTTTGGACAGAATCATGGCCTCTCTTCCATCTGATATTTGATAGAGATCTCCTGAAGTGCATTTTTTTTACATAAAGGGATTAATCCTTTAAACATAAGTAGTGTAGCAGGGGATACTACTGGCTCCATTAGAAACGTTACATAACAATTCAATCCTGAACTCTTTAGAAGGTTATACATTCAATTGGTTTCTGAAATTCTAGAAGTGCTATATACTCCTTCTGCATTACCAATTGCTTGTAGTTTTATTTATTGAAAATATAATAATAAGATTAAAATGATTTGGGTTTCATATTAAAACAATATATTTGACTAAATTGAGTTTAGGTGTATTTGAATGTGGCTTGTGTAATGAATATTTCGTAGTTGATAAATTTATTTGGTAAAAGTTTGTCTGGAACAGAATATTTAAATTAAATGGTTATTTATTTTTATGCAAGAAAATAATTGTTTTATAACGAAATATGTTTTGGTGATTCTTTAAGGAATCACAAATTTAGAAATTTATGAAAATAATTTAATTATTTTATGATTTTGAAATTATTTTATTTTATAATTTTTAACGATTGAACTTAAATTCATAAATTGCATAGTTCTGAATAATAGTAACCATCTTTTCACATTTTTCGCAATAAAATTCGTTTCTAGCATGAAAGCTCTATAAATTTGGAGTGTTAAAGAGAGATTATTGGTCAAGGATCTTAAAGACCTTTTTGCAATGTTACATTTAGTTTTTGATGATGCACTAAACAAAATTATGAGTTGTTTTTATTTTATGTGTAAATGATTGTAATTTATGCATTAAAGCTTGTTCGGGTTTATGCATCTAATGCTCATTCTATGCATTTACAAAAACTTAAACCCTTTTTTTGAAAGTGTTTTAGAACATAATAATTGACTATGATAGATGATTATCATAGATTATTTGAACTAATTATTAATTACCTGAACTAGTTATCGATTATCTGGACTTTGATTCAAACACAAGTTTCATGAATAATTAATTATGACTGGAAATAATTAATTAAATTATTCTTATTAAATTTTCTTATTCAATTAAACACTACATTAGTTCTACATCAGTTTAAAAGACTTTATATATATATTTTAAAAATAACAAGTCATACATAATTACAAGTAATTTCTAATAATTTTCAACATCTCTCTAAAAACAAAGAAAAGTGTTTTAGTTCATAAATCTCTAAGAGGATTTTGACTTAAAAGATATTGAAAGACATACCTACATAAACTCTGTTCTTATTCTTTTTGGGCCATCCATAACACAGTTTTCCATTTATTTTTAATTCTTAGTTGAATTTCTATTAATTTTAGTTTGATGTTTAATGTAATATGTTTTTATATAATTTGGTAGTGTTCGATATTGTTCAATAATTTCAAATTGTTTAAGAGTTGATGTCAAAAATAATTTAAATATACTTTTTTTTTCTTTTCACCATTTGAAACGCTTTTTAATGAGAAAATTATGACGTAATATAGACTCTGAAATATTTGATTCTAAATATGCTACTCAACAGATATGAAATCGAAACATTGATTATTTTTATAAGTCTTCGAAAAGATTTTACATCTGGAATAATTTCATGTCACTAGAAAAAAATATTCATATTTTGATATTAAAGATATTGAAACAATTCTCAGTAAAATTTTATTAGTTAAAACTAGACGTAGGTTCCTTAACATCATATCAATATAAAATTATTCTTTCTTATCATTTCTCTCATTTTATGTCCTCATATCACTCGTTATTATATTCTTCTATAATTTCATCTAATTTCACGTATAAGATGTCAAATATTCAAATATAAGTATAAGATGTCAAATCTTCAACATGAGAATGTATATAAAAGAACTTTTACACTGATAGGAGATAAAACTAAATATAAGTATATAAAAGAACTTTTACACTGATAGGAGATAAAACTAAATATAAGTATCTGTAAATCTCTTAGAAACTAATTTTATTGGATTAAGTTATATTCAATTTCACTTTGTTAAAACCATCTCTCACCAATTAGAGCATACAAACAAGTAACAAACTAACAATGTAGCAAACTTTAATTTATCATAAAAGTTACTATAAAAAGAAGTTACAGTTTAACTGAAATTTCATACAAAATTCAAATTATATTCTATTACCCATATGAGAATCATCTATAGGCAAACTATCCTAAACGGATGACTGGAGCCCAATGATACCTGATCAACGATTAGCCTTTGTCAGGTTTCAACATACAAAGCAAAGCAACAAGTAGCAGACTATGTAAAATCAAACTGAACTCTATGATATTCGAACTACCTTTCTTGTCATGATGAATTTAACCTATCATATTTAAAGTATATATATATAAATAAACTTCTTAGTAAACAACGAGGGACAAAAGAAAATTCTCCACAAACTAAGTTTAGCATATACATAAGCTAATTTATAGAAACATTCTCATATTAACTTCTTCCCAAAAATCTATTTTTAACTTATGCAGAAGTTAATTTTAACATATTTCACATTTCTTTCTTTACTTTTGTCAAACCCCGAAAATGACAGGTGGAAGAGAGAGACATATGTCTCAAATAAAAGAGATTGAACATTTTATAGAAATTTCCAAACCACAACTCATCTCAGTTTTCTCAGAATCTGTGTCTCTCTAAAACTCAAGTCTCTACCTTTTCTCCTCCTTCTCTCTAGAAATTCTTTATCTGATTTCATCTTTTCAATCATCAGACCACACTTAATCACCCCTGGTATCAAGAACTTCAATTTTCACCGATCAAAGTCTCATTTAGAACGGGTAAGTTTCAATGTCTGGGGTTCTTGTATGATTCTGAAACTTTCTGACACATGCAAGCCACATTTCTGATTGCATGTGTTCATCAGCTTCTTCTTAATTCTGATCACTTTTCTGGTATTTTGGGTTGGTCCGTTACCGAAAATCGGTGAACTGCAGGTTCTTGAGATTTTCTGTTGTTAAGAGCAAATTTCTGAAGTGGTAGAGCTGTTAAGCTAGATAATTTAATTACTTAGTTTTAATGTATGAAAATGTTGTTTGATGAGGTTGCATGTATGTGAAATTGAATGATTTGGTGTTCGGTGCTTTTCGTGTGGAATATTGATGCTGTATTCATGATGATTGTGTTTCTGCATGATTATGGTTCAGTGGCCGAGTGAAATTGGAAGGAAGTGTGGTAGTGAAAATTGGGGAAATGTGTTCGGTTTGAGTTTGGTCTGTATAGGAAATCTAATTCTCGGTCATTGAGTTCATGATTCTGCAGAATTGAATCTCAAATCTGTGATAAAACTCTCTTGATGATGTTAGAAAGGTTTAATCAATCTTAATCAAGTGTAAATGAAGTATTTGATATATGTTTGGAGGATTAGAAGTTGGAAGATTGTAGTGAAATTGGTAAGGATTGGTGTTGATCATAATTTTGCAGTTATTCTGTAGAATTATGTAGTTCGCTGAGGGTCTTTAATTGACCGTTCGACTTTTCTCTGGTACTCGATCTTAATTGAGTTCTACTTTTGTGGATCTTAGTTAATGACCGATTAGTCTTGTGTTAATATTCAGGTGAATATAACAGTTGATCTAGACATAACATTTGATTGTAAACAGCGTTCGATCTATCATAAGCTTTAACTATTATTGACCGCTTGGTCATGTACTGTCTTAGTAGTGCTCAGTATTGTACTATAAGCGCTTGGTCTCAGTAGTACTCGGTCTTGTACTAAGCATTATGTCTCGTCATAATACTCAGTCATGTATTTTTATTAGGTACTAATGGTGTTCGGCTTAAGCCAATAGTGTTCGGCCTAAGCCAATGGCATTCGGTCCAAGACAATAATGTTCGTTCTAAATTACAAGTGTTTCGGTCTAATATTCAAGTGCTCGGGTTTAACTTTAGTATGTGGTTGTTCTAGTGTTCGATACTAAAATCGTGTTCGGCTCATGCTTGAGTCTTACTCTTTAAATGATCGTTCGATCATGTTCACATATGGGGGGTTTACCGTCTGGTCTTGTTCATAAGGTTTGTTGATCTTTCCGTTCGGTCGTGCTCAAGGGTGATGTTTGTTTTACTATTCGGTTTGATGTTATTTAAATGTGTTATGGATGAGGAAAAATGTTGGAATTGAGGTATGGTATTTATAATGTGATATGAAAGAGAATTCCAAGGAAGAATGTCTCACTGTTGGTTTCAATGTGGTGAAAGTATGAATATGGTTAGACTAAGCTGACGTTTATCCTGACATTCTAATGGTCACCGAGTCTCAAGTAGAGATTGGTGGCGCATGTGGTGAGAATAGCAGGAGGACTGGTCGCGTATAGCTTGGGGTTCTAGCTAACGGACTAAACTCATGTGTAATTTGCGGTTTCCAGCTACAGTGAGGGATGAAGGGCTAACCTCGTGTGGCGGCTTGGGTTTCCAGCTATGGTATTCATGAGCTTTCCAGTTTACCTTTCCACGAGTGCAAGAACGTCGTAGCTACATATTCATACAGTCCGGATAGTTAGAGTAAAAGTGGTTGGTTATAACATGCTTGTATGATTTCTGTAGATGTATGATTGTATTATATGTTTGTATGAATTGTATGTTTACATAGCTAATTAAATTACACTAGCTTACCCTTATTTCCTGTCTTGTCATGTTGTCCGTTCGTTCATCTTTGTCATTGCAATGATCACCCTTTGGGCGTGAGCAGAAGGGGAGGAATGTTCTCTGGAGCAGGCGTTGGCAGAAGATGATAGTTTCCGTTACGAGTAAGACCGTTCGGTCTTGTTCTTGTTTTCGTTTTCAGTGTAGGACCATTCGGTTGATACACTTCTTGTATGACCGTTTGGTATGCTCTTATGGTTTGTTTCAGTGTAGGTTTCTGTAAAGTTTTAATTTATAGTTATTTTAGGATAACTATAAGTTAGCTTTATTTCCTGTAACTGTTCTATTTTATTGTAAATGTAAGAACTCTTAAATATAGTTTACAACTATATTTTTGGGATGTTACAACTTTCTTCTTCTATAAATCCTTATGGATAAGTTTATACAAACAAATTCTTAGTGACTTTCATAATGTGTACATAAGAATGCTATATGTACAATCATTTCAAGTAGGAAATAGATAGTAACTTATCATAGTATGACCCGAGAAGTTTTTATCATCATGACTAAAAGAATGTGTTTCAAAAGTCATGTCTATTTTGTAGTTTGACATGAAAAACAATTCATACCAGAGGAACCAAGCCACTTGCATGCAATGGATTAAACTAGTGGAAAAGATTATAGTTGGTTAGTGTCCAGAAACAGTATGAAGGAAAGTGAGTATCACCACATGCTATTCTTGCACCAGCATTCCCAGTACTTTTGCTGAGTTCATGCCCACCTGTTTCATGATAAAAGAAAACTCAAAAAATGGTAAGTTAGAAAAACAAAACAGCGAATCCATAGTCTAGATCAAGAGATTTTAGTCCATCCTGAACTCCAGAAATTCCAACATAAAAAAAAAAATCATGTGTCCATTCTCTAGCCATTAGCTCAAACAAATGTTACTTGTCATTTTTCAACATTAAATGATACATCCATAAAAATAATTCCAACTCTTTTTTTGCAGGACAAGAAGTTACTTCATATAGACATAACCATTCCAAAAGAAACCCTCAGCTTTTATATGCAGTGGATCAAGAGAAAAAAACTACAGTAATGAACAGTCCACGAACAAGACAGGAATTAACTTTGAGTTCTTTTATGATACATTGAGATGCAGCCATTCGAATATTGAGGCAAAAGGGTTCTTGATCAAGGCTATTAAAAAGAACAACGGTCATACATATGCTGATTGGGTTAGGTTCCCTTTTGATAAATGTTCTCTACCTTGAGATATTTTGATCTTGTTGGAGGCCATCTTGTTCTTGGAAAAGTAATAGGTATGAGGTTTTAGCTATATCTAGTGCAGAAGTAGAATATCATGCTATGATCTTGGTTACATGTAAGCTAATATGGATTAATCAACTAATTTAAGAACTAAAATTTGTAGAGATCTCTTAAATGAAGCTATTTAGACAGCCTCTTATACCATTTTTATGAAAGAACATTGGCGTGTCATTTCATTAGAGGAAAGGTACTCTCTAGTATATTGTCACTAATTACATGAGCCCCAATATGACCAGCCAACTGACATCGGTCTCTTAGGAGTTCCCCATATTAGGCTCATTTGTAACAAGCTGGGTGCAGACAATTTATATTCTCTAACTGTGCAACTGTTTAAATATTTATCTTAAGTTTCTAAAATTTAGGAAAATATTATGCAGGCTCAACAGGAAAATATTTATGGTACCATTTCTCATTAAGAAATGATAGAATATAACACTCTCAGAACTCTATCTAGTCTCTCGTTATTTTAAACTTGTATCATGTAAGTTCCTTTTATTTCTCAATTTAGTTTCTTAAAAGGGCCAACTCATCATTCACATCGATAAATTCAAAGATTGAAATCAGAGTAATGGATGGGTTCTAGGAACTCACTTGCCAATTTAATTGCCCAACAAGTATTTCTCACATTAAGCTTACAATATCAAGCATGAAGGGTACTGAATCTCTATCATAGGAAGATTACTTCAATGAAATTACAATACAAAACAACATGACTAGGGGAAAAGAAAAGCTAGAATTCAAAGTTGGAACAAGAACAAACCCAGTGAGCAAGTTTTGGGGCCAAATTTTAAAATCTTACCCTTTCCAAGATCATCAGGATCAGCATGCACAACAACAGCCCTCCCAATTATGGAGTGAACTCCAGTTAGTGGAATCTACATATTGATAGGGAGAAAGGGAAAATTAAGTGTTCTAGTACCATTCAAATTTCATAAATAAAATTATCAACCAAGTGAAACAATACAAAGGAAAACCAACATTGCATAATGTGAGTGCATTTGAACATGTGATTGATTTATAGAGGGGTAAATCAAATCAAATCACATTAGATGATTCTCTAAAAGAACAAAGAGAACAAATTACGAAAATAACATTGAGTAACACCAAACAAAACTAAATTTAAATTCTTTACCTGTGTATCTCTAATAGAAATCTCAGCAACTCCTGCAAAACAGAAAGCCCTTTGGAAATTTCCCAGCAGACAGTTCTTGAAAACTAGTCAGAAATACCAAAATAAATATGAAAAAGAAAGCAGATAATACCATCCGGCCCTGCAACAATGTTGCCCAAATCACCAGCATGACGCTCATCATCTGAAGGAGCCCCATGATCCTTCTTCAATGGATTGAAATGAGGACCTGATGCAAAGAAGTCAAAGCAAAAATTAACCAGAAAGTTGCATGTTTAGCTTCTAGATTATTTGAAAGAAAAAAAAATGACTTCATTTCATAAGTTTAAGTTAATATTACGTCACCAACAAATCATAAATGACTCTATATATATAACTTGCAAAGAAACATTACAAAGGTTAACATCTTCTAGTTATACAACAAATCATGATTGGATTTCAACGGAAAAAATAAAACTCATAAGACTCTCCATATTCAAATTAAACTATTTTTTCTTTCTTTCTTCTAGTAGGTTCAATAATAGAATTATAACCCAACTACACACACAAAACAAGTCAATTCAAAATGAATTCAGGATTTCTGTCACCCTTGTTTTTTAACTCTTCTTTCTCAGTCTTGGAAGTTTACAATTGTAAACCTTCCTTTGAATTTTGCTAGAAAAGGTGGGTGGAAGAGGAATTGTACAAGTTTGATGATAAACAATGATGAATAGAAGAGAGAACCAGTGGAGTTGCAGCCATTGGTGGTGTCACCAAAAGCATGAATATGGAAGCCATGAAATCCTGGGGACAACCCTGTTATTCTCCCTGTGACATGAGTGGTCCCTACACAATCACAATGAACAAGACCAATAAGCAAATCATCTTTCCAAACTGAATATAGACTCAGAGATATGAAGAGAGAAAGAGAGACCATTGGGGTGCTGAAGAAACTGAAGAGAACCTCTAACGTTGTTATCTCCGATTATGAGAGCCACTCCTTTGGGGTTTCCGTTTGCAGCTTTCATCTTCTTTTCTGCCTGTTAGGAAAAAAACAATGAAGATAGTGGAAAACACTTATCTGTGTGCTTGGATGGTTTAAACAACAAAAAAGGAAAATAAAAGGGAATTAATAAGAGATTTGCCTTTTTACTCCTGAATTGAACTGAAGAGGAATATTAGGAAAAGGAAAAGGAAATCCATACATTTATTTTTTTTGGTTTAGAGAGAAAAGAATTTGTTTATATTTAAATATTTTATATTATTTTAATGTAGTGGTGGTGTTAAAGTAAATAGATATGATGCTTTATATATATATATATATATATATATATATATATATATATATATATATATATATATATATTATTTGGTTCTTGATTAATAGAGTTGATTGTGGTGTTGAGAAAAGAAAAACAATACAATTAATTTAGTCATATAATATGTTCTTTTATGTGTAGTTTGTTTTTAAAATATTGGAATTAAGAACTATGTGTGAAGGATTCTATGAGAGGGACAAATTATCATCGTCAGAAAATATTGTTGTGATTGTGTTTTATGTTGGAAAAGAATACGAGGTAAGCTAAATTAACTCAGAGTAAAATGATTTTTATTTTTTTTTAAAAGATTTTTTTAAAGGCTTTTGAAAACTAATCTTATTATACAAGTGGATGCAGTTGTGGAATTAAGATTGAAAAAAATTACACAAAAATTTAATACAATAATAATATGGAAAAGACATTGAAAGAGTCCGAAAGATTACACATTAAAATGATATTATTCAAATCACAATAAATTACATATTCACTCATTCAACTCAATGAAATAAACTTCTAAATACAATTAACCAATTATTGAAACATATGAGAAAACAATAATTCAACTCTTGAAATACGTTTTAAGAAAAAATAATCTAGAATTAATCCAACATAGAGATGAAAGTATATTACTAGTTACACAAAAGAAATAATTATACGAGAAATATGTCTTAAGAGTGAATCAAGGGTTCCATTCATAGAGTTTTCAAAACACTACATAAAAATTTATTTATATGCATTTAACCGATTACTTTAAGGTTTTAATAGATTATTCTCAATGAATATTAATTATAAATATTCTATGTTTTAATCAATGACTTAAACATTTAATCAATTATTTTCGATCATTATTTATTTTTGAAAAAAACTTAAAACAATATTAATCAATTATTACAGTTGTTAATGGATTATTCTTTAAGACAAGTTAAAAATACATTTTTTGTTATCTATTTTAATCTATTATCAAAACTAATAATTAATTATCTTGTTTTGAAAACACATCAAGAAACACAAAACCTTAGTCGATTAAAATCATACTTAAAACCTTTTTTTGAAAACCAATTTTTGTGTTTAAGGTTAACATTAGGTTGTATTAAATTGAATATCTTGTGATTACCTTAATGTGCACGACTTACAAACACATGAAATGAAAGTTATAACAAACAATACATCTTCAACATAATCTTTATCAAACATCATTATCAGAACAACTTCTTGAGTTGTTCTTCAAATCCAACATTTATGATGACTCACACTTGATATGATTGATTACATTGTAATATCCAAACACTTAGGTTCAAGCATAACATCTCATAGTCTAAGTTCACACTACACAAAAGACAAGAAAAAAAAAGTTATAAGTGTCTAATTTATTTAAAATTATATATCATTTACATGCTTATGTTGTATGAATTTGATAGAAAATCCTAGTGAAACAACATCTTTTTGACTTTTATAGAATGAGGAGCAAAGAAGTTAGAAAATATGAAAACTGATATTAAGATAAGATTGTTTACAAAGACTAGACCATCTAGCAACTCAAGTTTTGAAGTTTAACAATAAGCATTAAATGAAATATCTTTTTAGGAGGGGGAGTGCCTACCTGACCTGAAATGTCTAAAAACTTGCTCAAATTAAATGAAAACCTAAGGCTTTATATGAGAAGCTACACAAATTGCCCAAGTGCTAATACTAAGTCTTCTTAAATTAAGAACATATGCAACAACGTTTCTCTATAGTCTATATCGTCTAAACACATTATTTATAGGAAGTGTCTAATCAATAAGAAAAGCCTATGTGAAAGCTTTAGAGATAATATACTTAAGGATTTGTACTCATGGAGAGATAAAAAAAATTTTCATGAAGGGAACTATTTTCGGAATATGTTCAAAATAGTAAGATATTGATGGACAAATTTATGATCACCAAAATATGATGTCACAAACTTGTTGAACAATCGGCAAGTATGACCGAATTGTTTCACGTAATAAACTCGGTAAGACCAAGTATCGTTCTCCCAAAGGACTCACGGCCTAGTTTAGTTATGTGATTTGTTGATTAGCTAAGACTTAAGAACAAAATAAGTGGAGTTTAATATGCACAAGACGAAAATAAACATGTATGCATGAGGTTGATCAATGGCTAAAACAAAAGACAAGCACTTTCAATGAAATATATTGATGAATATGTTGTTGGGGGTCAATTTCATCTTATCCACTCTCATATATTTTAGGAATTCAACATTCAAGTCATCATTGTTAATGCCACTCTCTAAATTACCTTTCAAGAAGGCTTCTCCCTAATTACGAGTTCATACAATTCCTAGCATTCCTAATAATTAGTTTTTTTAGCACAGGAGCTTAAGGCAACCAATATACTATTGGGAGAAATTCCCCGGATCTAGACTTCCCCATACGTTCCCGTATCGACAAAATCAATAATCATGCATTGAATGAGTTAAACAAAGCAAGCATTAAGCAAAGAGGAAAAACCCTAACTAATGAAGAAAGAAAGCATAAATCTTAGATTAAGATGCAAGCACAAATTCCATATATGAGAGCTTCAAAAGATTACATTGATTCCCCAACAAACATACAAGGTTTAGTTCACCATATTCATGGTGAACCTAGATGAACAATAATGAAAGAATGAAAGAGATAGAAAAACCCGAGAAAGAGAAGAGGAAAGCTGTCACCATCTCCCAATCTACCCCAAGGGGTGGAAGAGAGAGTGTTTGCTTCGTTTCTGCCAAAGATACCAAACCCTAAGACATCTAGGTCTTTAAATAGGGCATAAAAATAATAGAAAACGGGTCCAAGCCCAAACAGATCATAAAAATCGCAGAAAACTGGCCCAAAACTCATATGGTTGACTTTTTCCGTATTCTGGTTGACTGGTTGACTTTTTTGTTGACTGGTTGACTTTTCTGGTTGACTGGTTGACTTTTCTGGTTTCTGGTTGACTTTTCTGATTCCATCTCTCTCCTTCTTCACTTCTTTCACTAAATTCACCTTAAAACCTGCACAAAAACACTGAAATCAAGCATAAACCTGTCCAGCTCTCTTATTTCTGAAAATATGGATAAAAGCATGATTTCAAGCTAGTTTCTAAGTGTAAAGGTTGCTTTTTGTGTCAATTTTAAGCATGAAAATAACAGTTTTTCAACTGTTATCAGATATGCACTCAAACTCTTAAATTGAAATATCTTTTCTTGAGAATCGTAATAACGCCGAAGCTTAAATGTCTTACATAAAAAAACAGTGTTGTAAGTGAAAGTATCCATAAAGAATATCGTCTAATGAAAATCGCACTACAATATACATCTAAAACAAATTTTCATAAGAATCTAATGTCTTATGTTGTTTATTGTCAAAAGTGTTATAGATCATCCAACCTTCCTTATATAATATGCTTGAACGAAGCATTAATTACGGACAAAGATCGTATGATAAGATGTTTTGAACAAGCAATACAAATTAACGTCTATAAACATTCAAAATATTTAATTCATGTACTATAAAAATGCTACTTTTCTTGTATACCTTGTCCTTGTTATTTATGCAGAAGAGGAATACATAATAGATTAATCAGAACATGTGCACACATTGGATAAAGACGTTGAGAGAAGAAAAAAACATTCCGGAATAAATTTCTTTAAGACTTCTACTATGATAAATCTGTACAAGTTACTCTTCAATGAAAACTCTAATAAAGCATTATACATCTAATAAAGAGACTAAAGTTTGACCTCTCACCTAAAGGTTGTCTGCTCTCCTGAAAATCAACTCATCACCCAACGATCATATTTCAAAAAGGCCTATATAAAGAAGATCAATTGAAGAGAAGAAAGTTACTGCTATTGAAAAAGATGTAGAAGGGTGGTTGAAGCAGAGAAATAAAAGAAGTGAACAATAGAGGAATAAAAGAAGAGAAGAGAGAGAGAGAAAGAGAGAGAGAGAGAAAAAGAGTATGTTCAAGAAAGATCATCATTCATCAACTTTACCTCATCTCAAAGCTTATATCGTTTGATACTCTTCAATTCAACATATGTGATGAAAGCAAGCTCAAATAAGATAAAATATAAAGAGAAGGTGATCATCCAATCTAGTTCTTCATCTTATCTTCAAGCCTATAACATTTGATGCTTCTAAAACAAAAGGAAGAGAAAGAAGAACAAAAAAGAGAAAAAGAAGAGAGAAAAAGAACTTCATGAGCTCATATCGTCTAATGCTTTTCAACTTAAGAGAAGAAATCTCATGAAGTCACAAATTGATTCATATTGTTGTAATCCTCTCTGTGAGAGTTTATTCAATCTGTATTTGTAAACAAACACCAAGTGTGTTTGTAACCTTGAGCTAAACATGTGTACTAGTAAGGTTAGACTGGGAGACCAAGAGTGATTGATAATACTCATATGCCAAGAGTGGCTAATCATACTCAATCAAGAGTAGGTAAACTCCACCTAGATAGTTGTCTAGGGATAAATCTTGAAGAGGCTAAACTCAGTCTAGTTAGGTTGACTAGGGAACCATGAGTGATTTATAATACTCAAACTAGTCAGATTGACTAGGGAACCAAGCGTGGTTTATAATACTCGAACTATTTGTGTTGACTAGGAGACTAGGAGTGGTGTAATAATACTTGTAATCAAGAAGGGGTTAAACTCGTGCAATCTTGAAAAGATTAGTGGAACCCTTTAAGAGTTCTTAAGGGAGAACGAAACGTAACTCAAGTTTGAGTGAACCAGTATAAAAATTGTGTCTTAATGTTTTCTTCTTTTAAAACTGTTGTTAAATTTCCTATAACATTGTTCAAAGAATATTTAGTTACTTATCTTACATACCTAGTGTCTAAACATAATTCACTTATGTATACTTTTATTACAAACCATTAGACGCTTTTTTGTTAAAATATTTTGAAAATGATATTCACCACCTCTCTAGTGTTTTCCTGTGTACTTCAACTAATGTATTTGCAGGTAAATTGAAGGGAATTAAGAAGTTGGTTTTGTGCCCCAAAGATGATGTTGAGCACCATAAGGCGATTTTAAAAGATTCAAATGTTAAGTTTGTGGCTGAGGAGTGAAATTGACATTAAGCCACACATGAAGAAACCTTCACTGTAAAGAAACTTCAAGCTCAAAATTGGTAGTTGAGCATTAAGAGAATACCGAGGAAGAAAAGCTCCATTGTTGAACACCAAGCTAGAAGTTCAAGCATGGAGGAAACCCACCTAGGGAGGAAACCTCATGACTAATCAACATCATGGGAACTAGAGCAACACACTCAAATTCTATAAAAACAGAGCATCCCTCTATTATTTGTATGTTGGTTTTGAGTGTATATTCAATCAAATTTCCTAATTCTTGGTAGATGCAAGGAATGTATCTATGACTTTAGCTTGTTTAAAGAGTCTTGTTCATTAATGCAAGGAATCACTCAACCAAGGGTGAGGAATCACACTGGGTTTGATAACCTTAGGTTCTAAACTTTAGGGATGAGTTTAGAATTACATTAAAGAGTACTTATAGGAATAATAAAGTAACCTATAAAGAATTAAGAGTAATTCAGTAAAGTGAAATAAATCAAGTTCAATCATAACATCTTAATCAACATCACTTATCCTTGTTATCAACTAAACTATTTATAAAATGGTCAACCCTTTACCACTGTTTTATTGGCAAACTTAAATAAATCATAGATTATTGTTTTATCAAATCAAATCCTTATGAATATGACCTTGTTGTACAACAATCGAACCAATCCACTTACTTGAAAATTTATACCCTTAATTGGAAAGTCAACAAAAAGCAAAGAGCCAAGACAAAAATTACACAAAAATATATCAACACAACTTCATGCATGGGTGCATACATTCTATGCCTAGGGCATTAAAAAAAAAGGAAAATAAACAAGAATCATAAAAACAAAAATCATAAAAAATATGTATAAGAGAAAAGATAATAAATTTTCACACTTCATATTTGTTAAGAAGATAAGAGTATATTGATCAAATCAAAGGATGTTGGAGAACACAAGACCTATATAGAAAGGTTCATTAATGTAGAAAGCATGAAGAACACATGAGTTTGGTTGGTACATTCACTAGACAAATTAAGAAAAACTAGTTGTAAAAGGAAATGTAAAATGGATTGAAGGAAGGAAATGAAGTAAGAACACACCACCTTTAAGATGATTCTTAAATGATAAGTTGTTGGAGCAAAAGACCAAGACCTTATGAACTCTAACCATGCGTTGTAAACTCTAGAAGAACTATTTACTTTGTATAGTACTACACTTTACATAAATTCAAGGAAAGACATACTGCCCGAGAAAAGATAAGTATATCTATCTCTTTGGATGTTATGTAAAGCAAAAAGGAACATTTGTTGCTGATGGACAAATTTATGAACACCAAATTATGATGTCACAAACTTGTTTTCAATCGGCAAGTATGACCGAATCGTTCAAGTAATAAACTTGGTTAGACCAAGTATCGTTCTTCCCAAAGGACTCACGGCCTAGTTTAGTTATGTGGTTTCTTGATTAACTAAGACTTACAAACGAAATATTTGGGGTTTAATATGCAAGACAGAAAATAAACATGTATGCATGAATTTTGATCAATGGCAAAAAGCAAAAGATAAACACTTTCAATGAAATATAGATATGAATATGTTGTTGGGGGTCAATTTCATCTTATCCACTCTCATATATTTTAGGAATTCAACATTCAAATCATCATTGTTAATGCCACTCTCTAAAGTACCTTTCTAGAAGGCTTCTCCCTAATCACGAGTTCATACAATTCCTAGCATTCCTAATGATCAGTTCATAAGTGCAGGAGCTTAACGACAACCAATATCATATTGGGAGAAATTCCCCGGATCTAGACTTCCCCGTACGTGCCCGTATCGACAAAACCAATAATCATGCATCGAATGAGTTAAACAATGCAAGCATTAAGCAAAGAGGAAAAACCCTAACTAATGATGAAAGAAAGCATAAGTCTTAATTAAAAGATGTAAAAACAGATTCCATATATGAGAGTTTCACAATATTACATTGATTCCCCAACAAACATACAGAGTTTAGTTCACCATATTCATGGTGAACCTAGATGAATTACAATGAAAGAATGAAAGAATAAACCCTAAAAAGGTGAAGAGGAAGCCTCAGCATCCAAGATCCTCCTTCAAAGGGGTGGAAGAGAGAGTGTTTGCTTTGTTCCAGCCAGAGATGCCTAACCCTAGGAAACCCTAAAGCTTATATATCATTCGTAAATTACAAAAAGTCAAGTCCAAGCCCATTAAAGTGCCGCTCAGCGGTAAAATACCGCTCAGCGGTGAGTACGTGACTTGTTTTCTCCCCTCAGCGGCCATTTTGCCCCTCAGCGGACCTCACGTGACTTCCAGAGTGCCGCTCAGCGGTAAACTACCGCTCAACGGTGAGTGCGTGACTTGTTTTCTCCCCTCAGCGGCCATTTTGCCCCTCAGCGGACCTCCAGCAAGCTCCTGAGTGCCGCTCAGCGGTAAACTGCCGCTGAGCGGTGACTTCGGCTTCTCCTTTTTGCACTTTTTGTTGTCTTTTCTGATTTCATCTCTCTCCTTCTTCACTTCTTTCACCAAATTCACCTTAAAACCTGCACAAAAACACTGAAATCAAGCATAAACCTGTCCAACTCTCTTATTTCTAAAAACATGAAGAAAAGCATGATTTCAAGCTAGTTTCTAAGTGTAAAGGTTGCTTTTAGTGTCAATTTTAATCATGAAAATAACAGTTTTTCAACTGTTATCAGTTGCTACATGGAGTGTATTAATTGTATTGAACAATGTTTAGACATAAATAGTTTCACAACAACTACTTTATTTAGAGTCTATATAAAACAACTTAATAAAAAAGAAGAAAATGTTTAGAAAAAATTAGAATGTCCAACAATCCATGTTTTGAAGTTTATCAAACAATACTCAACTAAATATTGTTATGAAAAGAAGCATTCAAAATATTGGGTTTTCCCAAAAGACAAATGCTTAACCAACAAAATCGTGTATCTGAATCATTAGGACAAAATATACATAATAAATATGAAAGTAATTCTGACCATGAAAATAACTCTAATGCAAATACATACTTTAAACATTATCAAAACTATATATAGAACATAGCACATCGGGATAAATGATAGTCATCCCATTAAACCAAAATGCTAGCTCAAAAACCTACGCTAAACGATATAAAACTCCTGATAGAGTATCTATACCTCATACCGTGTGAACTAAATAACACATGTATAATCTAGCATCAAAGCAGTAACCTAAATTGAACATAAACATAAGGTTATACAAATACTCACATAATATAAACGTTTAAAAGAAAGTGTCTCTCATTGAAATCGCTCATTAGACTATATGAGCAAAATAAGCTAACGTCTTATGAAAACAAAAGTATGTCTCTTATATAACACTAAGGTTAAAAAGAAATTCTTATTTAATATAGTGTTATATCAAGTAAATCTTTCTAAAGAAAACATCGTCTGATGAATGACCATTAAAATGCTTTAGCCTTTGAAAAAACATTTGATGATATCATCTGATGAATATACATGTGATTTGTCTTACCAAACGATGCATTTATTAATGAAATGACAAATGATAAAATATCTTGAGCACGCTACACTACTGAATGCTTGTCAACGTTCAAAACATTTAATACGAAAAAGTACTTCAATGCTTGTGTTGAGACTTCGGCAAGTGTACCGAATCGTACAAGTAATATAAAATGGTAAGACCAAGTATCGCGTCTTAAAAGACTCTCGGCACTAGGCAGTTGTGTGATAACTCGATTAATTAAGACTTAAAAGGAATGAAATCATTGGTTTAGAATGCAAATACAAAAAATTAAATATGAATGCAGTTTTGATCAATTGAAGAGTCGAACAACGATGAACATATGAGGTTTAGGTTATGAGATGAATATGTTGTTGGGGTTAGATTTCACCAAGTTTACTCTCATGTATATAAGAATTCTTCTTCTTTCATTAAAGTCAACGTCACTCACTAAATTACTTAAAACCCGATCCCTCGGTGAAGAAAGCCTATCCTTAATTACTAGTTCATATGATTCCTAACATTCCTAATAGTTAATTCTGAAGATCAGGAGCTTAAGATGACCAAGACTCATACCCCCCATCCTTGAGAAATACTACTCTTGGGAATAATTCTACAAGAACCTGAATTGTAAGGAACCTCCCGACACTCATGCAATTCATACATCACGCTATGAATGAGTTAAACAAAGCGAGCATTGATCATAGAAGAATTACCCTAACAGTTAATGAAAGAAGCATAAATTATTAAGAATCAATTCAAATACATGAGAGTTCACAAGGTTACATCATCCCCCAACAACAAATAGAAGTTAGTTCCCCATTGTCATGGAGAAACTATATGTACAATGGAGAAGAATGAGATAGAAAAACCCTAAAAGTTGAAGATGGAAGCTCCCGCATCCAAATCTGCCTTGAAAGAGAGGAAGAGTGTGTTATTGTGCCTCCTCTGCCAAAGATATAAAACCTAGGGCGTTTGGGTCCTATAAATAGAGTGGGATCAAAACAGAAACAAAGCCCAAGCCCATCTCGCTGGCACTCAGTGCCCCACTTAGGGCGCCCAGACGTGTTGCAATACTAAAACTGGCGCTCAGCTTCACTTAGAGGGCAAGCAGGGGTGGTTCAGGAAAAGTGGCGCTCAACGCCCCAGAAAGGGTGCCCAGGCGGTGTGCGGTACTAAAACTGACGCTCAGCTTCACTTGGGGGTAAACAAGCATGGTTCTTCAGGAAAAGTGGTGCTCATCGCCCCAAAAAGGGCGCCCAGGCGTGCTGCGGTAGGCTTTGGTGCTCAAGCTTCGATCCTTCCTACTTTTTGGTGCTTTTTCAGCCCTTTTCGAGCTCCATCTCCTTGGCACTTCAGCTCTACTTCCATATTATCTCATTTCCTTCCAAAACAAGGGAATTTAGTCATAAAATCATCAAGTTCAACCTTAACTCTCTTATTCACACAACTTAACAGAAAAAAATGATCTCAAGCAAGTTTCTAAGTAGAAAAGGGTGCATTTAGTATCAAAATTGCGTCACAGATAATAGTATTTTCAACCGTTATCAGCTTGTATACTTTGTTTCTTGATATTCGTGAAGACCAATAAAGTAAAAAAATATGATTAAAATCATAGCATCGAATAAAAAGACATTGTGAGAGAAGAAGAACTTTATGAAAATGTTTCCTTGAAGCCATTTGCTCTGTCACATTATACAAGCTCAAGTTTTGCCTCGGGCTACAAGAAAAAGCTCTACTGCTCTACAATGTACACTTAAGCCTGAACAAGCTACTGAAAAAGTCTATTAAGCCTATCTTGAAAATCAACTTAGTTTCTAACCTTTATCTGACGATGTAATATATAAAGAAAATCAACCCAAAAGAAAGTTATTGTTAAAAAATGTAGAAGAGAGAAGAGGTGAAAAAGAAAGAAGTGAAAAGGAAAGGGAAAGTATGTTAAAAAATGATCAACTCTATGGTCTAATTGTCTTCAAACTAAGAAGTGTGATGAAGATATGAAAAGTTGAGGAAGAAATGAAAAGAAGTGAGAGATGAGAAAGAAAGAGAGTATTCTCAAAGGAGATAATAACATTTCAACTCTAATCTATCTCAACTCTTATATCATTTGATGATCTTCAACTCAAAGGAAAATGATGAAAGCAAGCTTTAGCAAAGAAAACATGAAGAAAAAGTTATCATCATATCTCACTTTCTACTACATCTCCAAACTTTCAATGTCTGAAGCTTTTGGAATGAAGAAAAGAGTAAAAGTAGAAGAAGAGAGAGAAGAAAAGAAGAAAGGAGCAAGCATAAGAAATATTACACTACTAAGCTTCAAGGATACACCATCTGATGTTCTTCAGCTCAAAGGAACAACCTCATCAATTATCAGGCTACGCTTCAATACTTTTATCACCTCTTAGAGAGTTACTCAAGTCTGTAACTAAACAAGATTTCATATTATATTTTATTGAAATTGTATCCTCTCATTAAGAGTTTCTAATCTGTATCTTGTAAGAATTTCGTAATGGATTTGTTGTAAATTCTAGTAGAATTAAAACACTTTCAACTAGATAAGTTGTCTAGGAATGCTAGTAGGGGCAAATAATACTCAATCCGGAATGGGTAAACTCGGTCTAGACAGTTGTCTAGGGATAGATCCTATAGAGGTTAAACTCAATTAGATGTGTTGTCTAAGGGACCAGGAGTGGTGTAAGAATACTCAACCAGGAATGGGTAAACTTGGTCTAGACATTTGTCTAGGGATAAATCCTAGAGAGTTAAACTCAAACTAGACGTGTTGTCTAAGGGACCAGGAGTGGTGTAAGAATACTCAACCAAGAGTGGGTTAAACACGTGTAATCTTAAAAAGATTAATGGAACCTCTTAAGAGCTCTTAAGGGGGAATTAGATGTAGCTCAAGATTGAGTGAGCCAATATAAAAATTGTGCCTTATTGTTTTCCTTTCTTAAAAAGTATTGTTAAGGTTCCTATGTCATCGTCTAAAAGAATTCTTATTTGCTTATCTTATAAACCCAACGCCTAAACATAGTACACCTCTGCATACTCTCATTACAAGTCATTAGACGTTGCCTTGCAAAAATATTTTGAAAACACTATTCACCCCCTTTAGTGTTTTCTGGTGTACTTTAGAAAAGGAGATACTACATTGCATATTATATAAACATTGCATATTATTCGTGTTTACATATCAAGCTAGAAAAGAGCATTAAATTTGATATACGTTAACAAACAATTACCCTCTCTAGTGCGCAATCCTATGATCCTTGATCACTTCTCATACAACCTAGTTATCTTAGCCAAGAGTGGCTCTTTGGTAAAAGAATACTTGATTATTAGCTAGGAGTATCTTTTGTTCAAGGAATACTCGTTTAAGCCAGAAGTTTCTTGTTGAAAAACAAAATACTCGAACGAGGTTAACTAAGAGTGGTTAAGAGTTGGAAGAATACTCAAGTTTAACGAGGAGGTACTTGTTTAGAAAATACTTAAAGGGTTGAACAAAAGTGGCTATGAGCCTAAACAATACTAAAGAAGTTAGCCAAGAGTGGCTATGAGCCCAAATAATACTCGCATTACAAGTTGCAATATTAGCCTACTTAGTGGAATTCAACTAGTTGATTAAGAACTAGACAAACCACTATAAGAATATAATGTGTATTATTTTTCTCTTTATCTTTTTACATTGGATTTTATTTTAGTATGGAAGGAGGATCGTTGTGTGAATAAGTATACACTAGTGCAAAAACAGTGTATAACGTCACGCATTCAACGTCGTAGCACTAAATATGCAACGTTAAAAATGACAGGTGGCATGTTCGTAAATAAATTGATTCGCTCCACGTCATTTACTAAAATAGTGCACCGTCTAAAAAGTATTAACATCAAACAAGAAACATATCGACGTAATCTAAATTGTATTAACGTCAAATAAGGCTAACATCAATGTAAACAATGACCTTAGAATCACATAACGTCAACTTAAGAAACATCTGACGTTCAATTTAAAATAAAAAAATAACAAAATAGTGGTTTGCTTCTAGCAGTAATATAGAACTTCGAACAAGTTGGGGTTGGACGTGATTGTCTTAATCACATAACGTCATTAAGGAAGCAGTCGACGTCCAATACAAAATAAATAAATACTAAATATTGATTTAATTAGTATGACGTCTACCGTAACAACAAAAGAACGTTGTATATTACAGCTAGCAGTTATTTGTTTATTTTTCATTTAAATCAACCCATAAAATGTTAGTTTTATACTGGTTTAGACGTTTTGTTGTTTAGTTCCTTTTTTATTATTTTTTCTTTTTCTTTTAAACTAACCATATAATGTCCAATTCTTCTTCGCATTCGACGTTGTATTTTCCAGAAATTATGTTTTTAATTTTTTCTTCTAAACCAAACGAAAAAACGTCATTGTACTCATGGCTTCAACATTTTATTAAGCGGAGGAAGGCACATATCAAGCCACATAACATAATAGACAACGTTAACAATAACCTCAGTCCCTCTTTTTTTTCTTTTTTTCTTTTTTCTTTTAAACCAACCAAAAAATGTTGAACTCTTTAACCAATTCGATGTTTTTTTCCAAAAATAATTTGTTTTTCTTTTAAACCAACAAATAAAAAGGAAAAAGAAAAAATAGAGCGACCTTTGCCTTCGGATAACAAATAATACATCATTTGCCCAAGGAATCCGACGTTTATTGTTGGATTAAAAGAAAAAAGAATTAAACCAAAAAGACACTTTGGAAGTCTGAAGAAATTGACCTCAACCTCTTTGTTTCTAGCAGCAAATTGCATTTTCCCATATATCATTTAAGTAGACTGTCTTTTATTATTGAAGCCCATCTCAGGCCCATATCAGGCCTTTCCCAACAGTAATTATTTATGTAGACATCCATTTATAGATTTTTTTTTAACAACTCCAAGGTTTCTGTGTTAACTTGTAACAACTCTAAGGCCTTTCAAAACGCTACAACATTCATAAATTTCATAAACTCCTTCAAAACATTTAAAAGACAGACCCTACAAAGGATGTCAAATATTTTCAAAATGGACGTCCCACTATATATTAACGACGAACCACTTCCTAATTTAACGTGATTGGCATTGAAGTAGTTTGGCGCATTAATTCTATAACAAAAGCATTTATTCTTTTTTTTTTCTATAAATACAATTTCGGAGACTTCGATAACCTGTACACCGTTCATAAAATTTCTCCTAACAATCTGTTAACTTCTTTTCTTTAGTTTTCTATTATTTCTTCCAAGGTCACCAAAACGAGTCATTTCTTTGTTGTTTGATTCTTTGTGCAAAGCTTGAAAGAGTAATAGAAATCCAAAGAAAAAGGTTGAGAGATTTGGATTTCGCACCCTTTCATAACGCTACAACCTTCATCCACCAAATATCTTGTAACACTTTCTTCTCTGTTTCGTTATCATCTCTTTCAAGTCCACCAAAGCGAGTAATTTCCTTGTGGTTTGATTCTTTGTCATGGCGAAGAGCTTGAAAGAGTGCGTCATGATGAAGAGCTTGAAAGAGTGATAGAAAAACAAACAAAAAGGTTGAAAGACACACCATTAATGTCCCACTGCTCCATAGAGTCGGACGTGCTAATGAATAATTAAAAATTAAATCATTTTAAAAGCAATACACATGATTAATTTCCTGAACATCGATGCCCCGCACAATTCGACGTTCAAACATCATTCACTGAAAAAGTAAAAAATCTCTTTGGATTCTTAAGAACTCCTTGCTGACTAAACGTAGACATTTCTATGATGAATAATAATATAGGACGTCCTCGAGCACAAATATTTGACATTAACTTTCTGAATGTTGAAGCCTCGCGGAATTAGATGTTCAAACATCATTCACTGAAAAAGTAAAAAATCTCTTTGGATTCTTATGAACTCCTTGCTGACTAAACGTAGACATGTCATTGAGCAGTCTTTCGCATCGAATGCACTCAACATTCGACGTCAACATTATAAATTTAATTTGTCTTGGAGTTGTTTCCACCATAAAAAATCTAATAGATTTGAAATCTAATGGTAGAAGACAACTCCAAGACAATTTAAAAAACGATTCATACGTAGTTGAATGTTGAAGTTGAACATCTTCTTTATATAATTATTTTAGATCATAAAATTATTTCAGCATTAAACATATTGTGAACCATATTTCTTTTTCCTAAGTACTTTCCTTTCAGTGAGATAACTTAAACATTTCTGTACTGTAAAAAGCATTTTGTTCACTTGAATATCAAAGGCCACCTTCATATGAACTAAGACATGAATGAGGCACTTTGACATTCAACCGAGCAAATTGAAATTTAAAGAACAGACATGTTTCAAAATCTAAGGAAAGGAAAATGCCAAGAAGATAAAAAACATGAATCCTAATATGTTCAATACGAAAACATGAAGCAAGGGATTACGTGATGGATGCAATATTTATAGATGAACTGATGACGTACATCGTGTAATTATGCTTACTGATTATCTCGTCTGATCGTCGAAGCCCCTCTGAATTCGACGTTCAAACATCATTCAAAAAACAACTAATTTGAGTTTGATTCATATAAGAAAAATTGACGTCCCGCCCCCCAGAAATTGTCTACTTTTGAATCACTCGCGAAGAAGCTGAGATTTGGAGGGCTTGAAGTTAAAAAGTTTGATGTGCCCCTCTATATTCATATAATTCCACTCTCAATTTTGCTAAGATAATATAATCGATTCTAAGTAATAAAAAATCGATTCAAAGCGTTATAAATTAAGAAATGCAAATAATGTTATTCATAGTATTTTCCTAATAATGTTTTTCATAGTATTTTTTATATCATAATCATTTATACTAATAACTAATTATAATTATTAAATTATTCAAAATAATTTATCTCAATGTGGCCAATAAAAGTTGTTTTGAGAGTTCGTTTGATCTTTGATCGTCGTTGACTTTTTAAATTTGAGTTTTTTATAAATGCTTATGTGGTAGTCGTGATCACTCCGTTTCAAATGTACATACCAATAAAATAGTGACATAGTATATTGTCAAAAGTTGTTAACATATAGTTGGTTCCTAAAAAAATTTTTGTTCCTAGAATTCTGTCAAATCTCTTTCATGACCTTGCTCGTCCGTCTTGACTTTTTTAAATTTTACTTATGGTTCATTAGACAAAGATGGAAACACCACAGTACAGGTATAAATGTTTAAGGCACCTAATTAAGCAACCTTAAAAGCAATATTTGCCACAAAGATGTTAATCTTTGATAAGAATCAGAAAACCAAGAACCAAAAGAATTCTCTCTCAACATTGCAAATGCAAATTTATGACTTCCAAAATGTCTACATATGTATTTGGTGTCCCTATATATAGGTATAAATGTTTAAGGCACCTAAGAAACCCTAAAAGAAAGATTCGCCACAAAGATGTTAATCTATGATAAGAAAAATAAAATTTATTTTTGTTAACATATCGTTGGTGCCTAAGAAAATTTTTGTTGTTCCTAGAATTCTGACAAATCTCTTTGATGATCTTGCCCATCCGTCTTGACTTTTTTAAATTTTATTTATCGTTCATGAGACAAAGATGTAAACGCCACAGTATAGGTATAAATGTTTAAGGCACCTAAGAAACCCTAAATTAAATATTTGTCACAAAGATATTAATCTTTGATAAGAATCAGAGAACCAAGAACAAAAAGAATCCTCTCTGAACATTGCCAAGTCCCTAAGAAACCCTAAATGTTTAAGGCACCTTTAGTCTTAATCTCCGAACATTCATTTTGGGTCAACCAGTCTCCACCGTCAAACTTAATCTCACTTAATCTTCGACCCAACCCATTCTGCTTAATTTTTGGTCTAGATCTGTCTGACTATTCCCCATACACGCTGTCTCTTCTCGATATTTGACCTGGTATGATGCAGCTCTATTGTTAACTTGTCTAAATACTTCTGGATAATTATACTTTGACAACAATTTTTTTCTAACTGACCTATCTTCATTTTTGTCCAAAATATTCTATCTTAACACCTTTAGTTTATTAGTCAACTTATTTTTTTCTCAAACTTAAGGTATTATAATTTAAAAATCAATCAAAGTCTTTCAGTTTAATCATACTTATATTTAGCCTAAAACATTCATTTAAAATTATTTTAAATAATATAATAATATTTATTATTATTTTAATTATTGTGATCTATAACTAAATTCAATTATGATAAAATATTATTATTATTATTTTCCATATGAAATTAAATTAATATTTTAAACAAATAAAATTTTATTCTCTTTAAATTTCACCGACGAAAGCATAGAAAAAGAAGAAAACCTCGAATATCGGTAACGTTGCATTTCTAATGGGAGGTTATCTTAAAATGTAAATATTATATTGAGGGCGGTTATGAGCGGTTTTATAAAGGAAAAAAGAAAAATAGGAGGGCGGGAGGATGAAGAAGAAAACGTCGAATATCCCTAAACTTGGATGTCTTTTTCTAACTCTTTGTCTTCTGGCTGACAATTAGTACGTCGATGACCTCTATAATTCAACGTCTCCTTTGTATTTTTTAAGCAGAGAAGTTATGAAGTTAAGAAGTCGAGATTGTGAAAGACGTTCCTAGAATTCTATTCAGAAATGGCTTCTCCATCGTCATCATCAAGAGGAAAAGAGAAGGTTGCCTGGGTTACAAGAAATGCAAGCCCATCTGGATGGATAAGTGATCGAGACACGTGAGCAAAGTTTTTATACTGGTCACATATAAAAAATGTAGTTCCTCACAAGTATCTGGACCTGCAATTGTTCAAGAACGAAGGGTTCCTTTTTCAAGAATGGATTGCATATCAAGGACTTACTGATTTTGTGCAGATGAAAGGACATTGCTATCCAGATTTGGTAAAGGTTTTCTACACAAACCTGAGGGTTGTAAATGGGGTCATTCACTCAAGGGTCAAAGGTGTTAACATTACTAGTGACGATAATGTTTGGTCAGATATTGTTGGACTGAAAGCTGAGGTTTCGATTCTCATATCCGTGATTTTGAGTCAAACAGATTTTTAACAAAGAGAGCTATATATATAAACTGCTTAAGATATCCAGGAAGGTACAAGGTGGATAAGCAGTACCTACATGATGGCTTAAACAAGTAGGAGAAAATGATTGCTTATGTCCTGACTTGGCTACTATTGCTTGAAAGATTGAACGAGGACAGAATGTTAACAGAAGATGTATTTCTGTTGAATGCTATAGACTAGAATCCCAACCAATTGGGTTGCGGTACTAAAACACCACAAGATCGCTGCAGGAGATGATTATGCACGCAAATTGTCATATGGAGTATTTATCAGCAAGGTGCTGGAACTCCAAGGAGTAGATGTATCTGAAGAAGAAAGAATTGTGTGCAAAAGGTCAGAAGAAATTGATATACTAAGTCTGTCATCTATTGGGCTGAAAAAAACTATGAATGGATGGTTCTTCATTGATGAGCAAACTGTTGGAAGTCCACCTACTCTTGATCAAGATCATATTGAAGATTTTGATGATGAAGATTCAATGGAATCTTCTTGATAATTATTTTAGACCCTACTTTTCTATGTTTTTTGTTTTTTATTTTGTAATCATGCTAGTAAGCCACCTATGATTTCTGTATTTCTTTCGGTTTTAGATTGAAATGAAATGAATATTTTAATTTAGTAAACGATATGTGAATTGTGAATGTTGATTTTGATGTATGTGGACTAATCCTTCACGTCATTAATTTGAAGTTAAGAGCTCCCCATTAATGCTCCCATCATACTTCAATTCCCTTCACGTTACTGCCCCGCTGCCTTCGACGTTCTATGAGAAAGGAAAAATAAAATATATCCAAATGTACGATACATTTTGATCCAGTGAGATGTACTTCATCGAAATGTACATTTTGATCCAAATGTACGTCAATTCCCAGTCGCATTCGACGTTAAAACATCATTCAGTGAAAAAGTAATAAATATCTTTAGATTCATTTTAGATGTTGTGTTTTAAGGGGGTATAAAACGTCGTTTATCACATAAAATGGATGTGAACAATGAATAAACTCCAGGTCTTTGCATCACGGGTACTCAACATTCGACGTCAACTGTGTAAATTGATTCCAAATTTAAATTGTCCTTAAGTTGCATCCTCTCTTAGAAAAAAGATAGCTCTGAAATCTAACAGAGGAGTGCAACTTATGGATAATTTAAAAAAGAATCATATAATTTTAAATGATGAAGTTGAACAACATTTTTATATAATTATTTTAGATCTCAAAATTAAACATATTGTGAACCATATTTCTTTTTCCTAAGCACTTCCCTTTCAGTAAGATATGTTAACCATTTTTGTACTACAAAAACATTTTGTTAACTTGAACTTGAAAGGGCTCCTTCATATGAAATGACGATGAATGAACCACTTTCTAGTTCAAGTTATCAAATTGCAATATGAAGAACAAAAATGCTTAGATATCTAAGGAAAAGAAAATGCAAAGGAGATAAAAAAACATGAATCCTAATATGTTCAATACGGAAACAGGAGGTAGGGATTATGTGAAATGCAAGCTATATTTATAGATGAACTGATGACGTAAATCGTGTAATTATGCTTATTAACTGCCACACTCCACCTTCTTATATGAACGTCGAAGCCCCGCCGAATTTGACGTTTAAACATCATTCAGAAAAAAATCAATAAATTTTGTTTGATTCCTTCAAAACAAAATGACATTCCGGTCCCCAGAAATTGTCTACTTTTCAATCACCCGCGAAGAAGGGGAGATTTGGAGGGTTTGAAGTTAAAAATTTTTATGTGCCACTCTATATTCATATAATTCCCCTCTCAATATTGCTAAGTTAATATAATCGATTCTAAGTAATAAAGAATCGATTCAAAGCGTTATAAATTAAGAAATGCAAATGAGGTTTTTAATGATTATTTATGGTCATATTAATGACAACGTGGCTGGATATTGATCACACGTTTGTTAAAATACTAAAAAGCGAAGAAATAATGCATGAGAGGGGTCAAATTTGTTTTTCTAATAATGTTAATCATAGTATTGTTTGATATCATAATCATTTATACTAATAACTAATTATAATTATTAAATTCTTCAAAATAATTTATTTCAATGTGGCCAATACAAGTTTTTCTAAGAGTTCGTTTGATCTTAGATCGTCGTCGACTTTTTAAATTCGAGTTTTTTTTTATAATCGTGGATGGTCCGTTTTAAATATACAGATCCATCTCTTTCATGTCCTGGCCCGTCCGTCTCGACTTTTTTAAATTTTTTTCTGGAGGTTCATAAGACAAAGATGGAAACACCACAATATATGTATAAATGTTTAAGGCAACCTAAGAAACCCTAAAAGAAATATTTGCCACAAAGATGTTAATCTTTGATAAGAATCAGAGTTGTAAACTAAGAACCAAAAGAATCCTCTCTCAACGTTGCAAATGCATATTTATGACTTCCAAAATGTCTACATATGTATTTGGTGTCCCTATATATAGGTATAAATGTTTAAGGCACCTAAGAAACCCTAAAAGAAATATTTGCTACAAAGATGTTAATCTTTGATAAGAAAAATACAATTTATTTTATTTTCTATACTAGTTATTATTCAGGAGATAGTCCTCTATCCTACCTTTGGCTCGGGTCAGCCCATCCCTACCTTTGGCTTAGGCCGACCCATTTCGACCTTCAACTTATGTTAGTTTGTCTGGACCTTAAGTCTTAATCTCCGAACATTCATTTTGGGTCAACCAGTCTCTACCGTCAAACTTAACCTACCTTATTCTTTGACCCTATGATAACGGTTGAAAAACCGTTATTTTTATGCTTAAAATTGATACCAAAAGCAATCTTTAAGACTTAGAAACTAGCTTGAACTCATATTTTTGCTTTAGTTTTGTGAATAAGAGAGTTGAAAGTGAATTTAATGGTTTTGTACAAGATTCCCTTTATTTTGTAGGCTAATTGAACGATTTGAAAGAAGAATTGAAGTACCGAATGATTGGAGTGCTGAAAAGTAAACCAGAAACCAGAAAAGTCAACCAGTCAACCAAAAAAGTCAATCAGTCAACCAGAAAAGTCAACTAGTCAACCATAATGCTGAAAAGTCAACCAGAATGCAGAAAAAAATGTGACCGAGTGGCGCTGAGCGACAGTTTTCAGGTGCCGAAATCACCGCTGAGGGGCAAAACAGCAGCTAGGGGGCAAAATGGATCATGCGCTAGTACCGCTCAGCGGTAAAATACCGCTGAGCGCCATTCTAAGTGGGCTTGGACCGATTTTCTTTTGTTTTTATGGGCTTGGACTTGTTTTATGTTATTTTTATGCCCTATTTAAGGACTTGCACGTCCTAGGGTTTGTATCTTTGGCAGAGACGAAGCAAACACTCTTTTTTCCACCCCTTGAAGGAAGATCTTGGATGCTCATGCTACCTCCTCCTCTTTCTAGGGTTCTATCTTTCTTTCATTCATTATTGTTCATCTAGTTTCACCATGAATATGGTGAACTAAACCTTGTATTGTTGTTGGGGAATCAATGTAGTCTTGTGAAACTCTCATATATGGAATTTGTTTTAACATCTTATTTTAAGACTTATGCTTTCTTTCATCATTAGTTAGGGTTTTTCCTCTTTGCTTAATGCTTGCTTTGTTTAACTCATTCATTGCCATGATTATTGATTTTGTCGATACGGGAACGTACGGGGAAGTCTAGATCCGGGGAATTTCTCCCAATAGCATATTGGTTGCCTTTAAGCTCCTGCACTTCAGAACTAATCACTAGGAATGCTAGGAATTGTATGAACTCGTAATTAAGGATAGGCCTTCTTGCAAGGTGATTTAGAGAGTGGCATTAGCAATTGATGAAAAGAATGATGAATTCCTAAAGTATATGAGAGTGAACAAGATGAAATTGATAACCCCAACAACATACTCATCCATTTAATTCATTAAAGTGTTTGTTTTCCTCTTCTCCATTGATCAAATTCATGCATACATATTTAATTATTGTCCCTTGCATTTAAACCTACAATCAATTTGTTCTTAGGTCTTAAATAATCAACAAATCATATAGCTAAACTAGGCCGTGAGTCCTTTGGGAAAACGATACTTGGTCTTACCTTGTTTTATTACTTGATACGATTCGGTCACACTTGCCGATTGTTAAACAAGTTTGTGGCACCGTTTTTTCGGTGTTCATAAATTTGTCATCACCCAACCCATTATGTTTTAATTTTTGGTCTAGATCTGTCTGGCTATTCTCCATACACGTTGTGTCTTCTTGATCTTTGACTTGGTGTGATGCATCTCCGTTGTTAACTTGTCTAAATATTTTTTTTCTAACTGAGCTATCTCAATTTTTGTCCACGATATTCTATCTTAACCTTTAGTTTATCAGTCAACTTAATTTTTTTCTCAAACTTAAAGTATTATAATTTAGAAATCAATCAAAGTCTTTTAGTATAATCATACCTTTCTTTAGCCTAAAACATTCATTTCAAATTACTTTTAATAATATAAAAATATTTATTATGATTTTAATTATTGTGATCTATAACTAAAACATAATTCTCATAAAATATTATTATTATTTTCCATATGAAATAAAATCAATATTTTAAAGAAACAAAATTTTATTCTCTTTAAATTTCACCGACAAATCGTTCTTATATTTTATAATATGTAAATATTACAAGATAAATTTAAACAAACTTATATAATATAAAAAAAATTTGTAAATCTTATCTTAAAATATAAAGGTAATGATGGGTTATGGGAGGTTTATAAAGGAAAAAGCACAAAAAATGGTGGTAGGCTGAAGAAGAAAACCTCGAATATCCGGAACGTTGCATTTCTAATGAGAGGTTATCTTAAAATGTAAATCTTATATTAAAATATAATGGTATTGGGAGGTTATGAGAGGTTTTAAAAAGGAAAAAAGAGGCGCGAGGATGAAGAAGAAAACGTCGTATATCCGCAGAATACGACGTATCCTTTGTCTTTTGTCAAACTCTTTGTCTTCTGGCTGACAATTAGTATGTCAAAGCCTAGTAAAATTCGACACAACCATTGTATATTTTAAGCTTCGAAAATGAGAAGTTAAAAATTACTAGATTGTGAAAGACGTTCCAAGAATTCTATCCAGACATGGCTTCTTCATCATCATCATCTAGAAGAAAACAGAAGGTTTCCTGGGTTACAAGAAACGCAAACCCATCTGGATGGATAAGTGATGAAGAGATCCGAGGGAAGTTTTTATTCTGGAGAGTTATAAAATATGTAGTTCCTCACAAGTATTTGGACCTGCAATTGTTCAAGAAAGAAGGGTTCCTTTTTCAAGAATGGATTGCATATCAAAGGCTTACTGATTTTGTCAAGATGAAAGGAGATTGCTATCCAGATTTGGTAGAGGTTTTCTAAACAGACCTGAGGGTTGTAAATGGGGTCATTCACTCAAGGGTCAAAGGTGTTAACATTACTATTGACAATAATGTTTGGTCACATATTACTAGACTGAAAACTGAAGGTTTGGATTCTCATATCCGTGATTCTGTGTCAAACAAATGGCTAACAAAGAGAGCTATATATATAAATTGCTTAAGATATCCACGAAGGTACACGGTGGATAAGCGGTACTTACATGATGGCTTAAACAAGGAGGATAAACTGATTGCTTATGTCCTGACTTGGCTATTGCTGCCTGGAAGATTTGTCGAGGACAGAATGTCAATAGAAGATGTATTTCTGTTGAATGCTATCAAGACTAGAATCCCAACCAACTGGGTTGTAGTACTAAAAGACTGTATGATCGCTGCAGGTCATAAATATGAACACAAATTGTCATATGGAGTATTTATCAGCCAGGTGCTGATACTCCAAGGAGTAGATGTATCTCAAGAAGTCAGACTTGTGTGCAACAAGTCACAAGAAATTGGTATACTAAGTCTGTTTTCTATTGGGCTGGAAAGGACTGTGAATGGATGGTTCTTCACAGATGAGTTAACTGTTGGAAGTACGCCTACTCCTGCTGCAGATCATACTGCCTTCATTCCACAAACTAATTTTGAGAAATATGTTGTTGATCAATTTAGGAAGAAGTCTGAAAGGGATGAGAGAGTTGAAGATGTTATTTTCAGAATGGAGAAGAAGGGAAACAAGAATGACATTGGCTTTGAAACTGAAGATTCTGATGATGAGTCAACTGATGAAGATTGAATGGAACCTTCTTCGTAAGAATAGGGACTACTTTTCTATGTGGAATTTTTTTTTATATTTTGTAATCATGGCATTAAGTCACCTCTGGTTTTATGTACTACTTCGGTTTTATTTTTAAATGAAATGAAGATTTATTTTAGTAAACGATATGTGAATTGTGAATGTTGATTGCATTGTTATGTGGACTAACCCTCAGTCTAGTTGAGAAGAGAAGATTATGTTGTTCTGATATTGATCAAAAACTGATCACTGGTTTAAAAGTGCAAATTTCAGTACACTGCTAACTTGAATTGATTAAGGAAGAAGTAAAAAGAAAAAAAATTTCATGTTTGATTTTAAAGAAAAAAGAATCATAAGAGCGCCACATTCTGCTATTGTCGGAAGAAAAAAACGTCCAAGCCCCATCGAATATGACGTTCTACTAAGCACACAATTAATGCTCCCAAGTACTTCAATTCCCTTCACGTCTCAGCCCGGCAGCCTACGACATTCTATGGGAGGGTAGAAAAGAAAAAAGATCCGAAAGTATGGTACTTTTTGGCGGAAGAATAAAACGTCGAATTCCAACAGAACTCGACGTTCTATTAATTCTCTCGTGTTTAATAGAAATAACTAAAAAGAAATAAAAAGGTAGAAACTTTTGGCTTCCAATACTACGTCTAAGCCCCTTCAAATTTGACGTAACCTTTGCAATTTATAAGAAAAAATTAATAAAAAAGGTGCGTTGTTTTAAGAGAAAACGTCTAATGGTTTGGGACTTCGGCGTTGTTTTTAAACATAACATCAAATTTTTGTTGTATGCGACGTGAAAGTTTTTTATTGAATGTAAAAACAAAACACAGTCTCATTGTTTGTTTGCGGCTCCATTTCTGCTTGAACTTTCTTCTTGCTGGACGACTACGATAAAGAAAGAAGGTTATTTGTAAGTCGTTTATGTCTCTGTAATGTCATTTGGTTCTCATTTCTATGGTTGACCGATTGTTTTTCGTTTATCTTTAGGCTGTTTTTCGTACGGGGTCAGCGAACTTCATCATCTTCTCCAGTGACACCATTTGAAGTATGTTTTTTTTCTTAAAATACTCTTACGTATGATGTATGTGCTTGTGTTTGTGTTGTGTTTGTCGATTCTGGACGTATGATATCTATATGTATAACGATACTATGATAGTTTTTTTTTCCTTCAACGTTTGATATTTGTGTTCGTTCGTTGTTAGCGAACTTCGTCATCTTCTCCAGTGACACCATTTCAAGTTTGGTTTTTTTTCCTTCAATATCTCTTACGCATGATATATGTGTTCGTGTTTGTCGATTCTGGACGTATGATATATGTATAACGATAGATATTTTTGTTCATGTACGAATACTATGATAGTTTATTTTTTTCCTTCAACGTATGATAGGTATTTATTTTTGTTTCTTTACATAAGTTAGTTTTTTTTTTCCGTGGATTCTTTTCGTTTAATGTAGTAGTATGGATCGAAGCTAGATTCATCAACGTCGTATTAGTGAACAGTATGAGCGAGGGGTTTCTGAGTTCATGCAATATGTTAAACAACACGCAAAACGAGTGAACGGGGCATATTTTTGCCCTTGTGTTCGTTGTCTCAATCAAGTATATGAAGACTTGGACAACATCCGTGATCATCTGTTCATCTATGGAATAATGAGAAGTTATACAGTTTAGACTTGGCATGGGTAAGTATTATATAAGCCAACAACTTTAAGAGGTTCGTATTACGTCAATGAATGGATGAGTGATCATTTAGACGAAATGTTACGTGACATTGGCGAAGAAAATTTTGGAAGAGCTCATTTATATGATAGTCTTAAGAACAATTCAGAGCAAGAGTTGTATCCAAAATTCATCAATTTTACAAGGTTATCGACTACTTTGAAATTATTTTGTTTGAAAGAAAGAAACAAATGGACTAATAAAAGTTTCACGGAATTGTTGGAGATGCTACCAAAAAATAACACGTTACCTATCCGTAATTACGACTCGAAGAAAATTCTATGTCCAATGGGTTTGGAATACCAAAAGATACATGCATGTCCCAATGACTATGTATTGTATAGAGATCAGTATGCTTCAATGAAGGTGTGTCCGACGTGTTGTTCGTCAGGATTTAAGAAGAAACTTGATGGAAATAACGATGAACACAATGAAGGTCCACCGGCTAAGGTCATGTGGTATTTACCTATAGTACCTAGGTTGAAAAGATTGTTTTCTGTTAAAGAAGATGCGAAGAATCTTATGTGGCACGTTGATGGAAGAAAATGTGATATCTTCTTCGACACCCAGCTGATTCCCCACAATGGAAGAACATTGATGCCACATTTCCCGAATTTAGTGCAGAGCCGAGAAACTTAAGACTTGCACTTGCTACCGATGGTATGAATCCTTATGGCAACTTAGGTAGCAAACATAGTTCATGGCCAGTTATTTTGATGATTTACAATCTATCTCCTATGTTGTGCATGAAGAGAAAAATACATGATGTTGTCTATGATGATATCGGGTCCTAGACAACCTGGAAATGACATTGATGTTTATCTAAAACCGTTAATTGACGATTTAAAAATGTTGTGGGAAGAGGGCGTCGAGGTCTTCGATTCATATTCAGAAGAAAACTTTCGTTTGCGTGCAATGTTGTTTTGCACCATAAATTATTTCCCAGCATATGGGAACTTGAGTGGTTACAGTGTTAAAGGTCATTTTGCATGTCCGATTTGTGAAGAAAATACTAGCTATCTTCAACTGAAGCATGGGCAGAAAACTGTGCACCGAAGATTCCTTCCTCGAAATCACCCTTACCGTAGATTGAAAAAAAGCGTTTAATGTAAGTCTTGAGGATGATGTAGTGTGTAGGCCACGTAATGGGGAAGAAGTATACGACCAGGTGAGGAACATTGATGTTGTCTTCGGAATACATAAAAAGAAGACTGTTGAGAAAAACATTTGGAAAAAGCGATCAATATTCTTTAATCTTCCATATTGGTGTAAACTTGATGTGTGACATTGCATAGACGTAATGCATGTGAAAAAAATGTATGTCATAGTGTTGTTGGGACTTTACTAAACATTAAAGAAAAGACAAAAGATGGAGTGAAAGAACGACAAGACTTTGTTGACATGGGAATCCTTTCTGAGTTACATCCGCAATCCATAGGAAGATGCACCTATCTTCCTCTAGCTTGTCACACTCTTTCAAAAAAAGAAAAACAAATATTTTGTCAATGTTTATATAGTGTGAAGGTTCCACAAGGTTATTCGTCGAATATTAGTAGCCTTGTTTCTATGAAATATTTGAAGTTGGTTGGTTTAAAGTCTCACGATTGTCATGTCTTAATGCAACAACTTTTACCAGTAGCTATTCGAGCCATATTACCTTCCTTTGTTAGAGGTATTCTCACACGTTTGAGTTTGTTTTCCAATGCCATTTGCAAGAAAGTTGTTGATCCTCGACAGTTAGATGATTTGCAAAATGAGGCCATCAGACTATTGTGCCAATTGGAAATATATTTCCCACCCTCAGTTTTTGATATCATGGTTCATTTGATTGTCCATCTAGTGAGAGATATTTGAATATGTGGGCCGGTTTTCTTGAGGTGGATGTACCCGGTTGAAAGATACATGAAGATCTTAAAGGGATATGTTAAGAATCAATTGAGACCGGAAGCTTCGATTATAGAGCGCTATATTGCAGAGGAAGCCATTGAATTCTGCTCAAGTTATATGCCAAGTTGTGACCCAATAGGACTTCCAAAGAAAAGACATGAGAATAGACGTGAAGGAAAGTGAGTTCGAGGAGTAAGGATTGAAAGTGTTAGTGGAAAAGAAGTTAATCAAGCACATTTGTACATTTTAAACAACACAGAGGATGTTATTCCTTACATTTCACAACACATTTGATGAAATTAAGTCAGCACATCCACATATGAGTGAAAAGTGGACACTTAATGAACATAGCAAATCCTTTTTTTGCTTGGTTTAAGAAAAAGATTTTTGCGACTTCGAATGTTTCTGAAAATCTATTGAGACTAGCTCGTGGACCTAACACTGATGTGATCACTTTCGGCGGCTATTACATAAACAATTACTTGTTCTATTCAAAGGAGGAAGACGATAAAAGTAGAGTTCAAAATAGTGGAGTTACCCTACAAGCTAAGGCTGTACACTTTTCCAATTCCAAGGATAAGAATCCAATTACAGCATCAATCAATTATTTTGGAATACAAGAAATTTGGGAAATTGATTATGTCACTTTTAGAGTTGCAGTTTTCAAGTGTAAATGGGTTGACAGTAATTCTGGTGTGGTGATAGAAGACCTCGGATTCACTTTGCTGGATCTTAACAAAATATGTTACACGGATGAACCATTTATTATGGCTAGTCAAGCAAGACAAATATTCTGTCACTGACCTAGTGAATCATAAATGGTCAGTGGTATTGGAAGGCAGAGCCATCCACACAACTGATGATAAAGACTCTCTAGATATACTTGAGACAAGCCTTCTCATCAAGAACCATTGAAAATAAGGTTGATGATGTACCCGATGAAATACATACAACTCGATGTGATCACAACGAAGGCATATGGGATAAATAGGTGTCTTAACATTGTTTTAATTACTTCTACAATTTATTTATTTTGTCTGTTCCAACTATAATGTACTAACACTTTGTAAACAGGTATGACGAGCTCTGGATCAAGTCCGACGGGAGGAAGAGGTAGATCTGTGACTCGGATGCCTGATGTCACATCCCGTCGGGTTAATGAGAAACTAGTGACGGTGGAGTTTGATCCCCGAACATTTGTGCCTATTGGGGCACATGCAACATCGTTCAGGAGTTACTTGGGCGTGATGACAAAAGCACATGTCCCTATTGTCGCTACCTATTGGGATGATGTCCCACAGGTTGATAAAAATCTACTATGGCAGGATATTTTGGTATGTTTAAGATGTTTTACTTCCATCATTGACTTATTTTTGTTGATCATGCTTTAACATTAATTTTGTTTTTAACAGGAAATTTGGGATATCCCTAATGATGAGAGGATAAGGAAGAAGATTTTATCCCACATTGCAGTCCGATGGAGGGACTTCAAGACGAGAATGATGTGTCAATACGTCTTTGGCTCTAAACAGAACGACACTCCTTGTACAAAATATAAAATAACTGAGGAGGAGTGGGTGCAATTTAAAGAATCTAGACTTACTTATCAGTGGCAAGTATGCTTTTTAATATTTTGCTCTAGTCACACAAGATGTTAATTTGTGATTTATGCTTAATGATTTTCATTTTTTCATAGGTGAAAAGGATAGCCGCCCAATAGAGGCAGAAGCTTAATGATACACCACACATATTATCACATGGTGGTTATGCATTATTAGAGAGAAAGATGAGAAAAGGTCGCGCTGAGGAGTTAGGTCTTGAGTCACCTGATCTAGCACCTCCACCAGCCAAACATGAATTGTGGAAGGCTGCACAGACAAAGTCCAATGGCCATTTTACATCCCAGTTTGCTTAGGAGATATCCTAGAGAATTGTAAGTGGAAACTTTTAACTGATTACCATAGTTCATAACAAAATTATGTAACAAACTTTTTAATGTGTCTAGCTTCATTATGATATGCAGGATGACTTGGTTGACCAACAGAGTCAAGGCACATTTGTGGCAAGAGACAGGGAGGACCTCCTAGTAGCAGCCACATGTCGGCTAGACCGTCCATGTCGTGTGTGTGCTGTTAGAGGGGCTATTGGATTGAGGGACTACTTTGGCCCTAAACAAAGAAGCACAGAAGCCGTGACTCAGGAAATGGTTAGTAGCATCAGGCAACAAGTGCTAGTCAAATTAGAGGAAAGCATGGGTGAACGCTTCAGAATGCTCAAAGAAAAACTTGCGATGATCACCCAACAATAGCAACAACAACAACAACAACAACAAGAGCAACAACAACAGTCACAGCAGGAGGACGCCCCTACAGATGATCCTATTGCACCTCGTGTGAGCACCAAAGGCTCATGCTCTACTACAGATCATACTGATTACAATATTCAGTATGAGTTTTTGGTTGATGAGGATCCTCCACGCGTAGTGGTCGTGGGACGACAAATTACAGGAGGCCAGACCATTCACGATGCTCCTTTATTGCCCACTCACGCGTAGGTAATGATTGATGATCCAAGAGACCCCCAGGATGGAGTGCCCATGCCTACATCTGAAATCCAATTCGTGGGGGAGGCCTTATACACATTTATACCTTGGCCTAAGGCTATGGTCATGCCATATTTTGGCCCACCAATGGTATTATATTCTTCTTTTTATTATCTTAAATCTTCAATTTATAATTAAACGATTCCTAATGATAAACAAATTTTTAATCCCCGAAAACGGAGTAAAAAACTTGTTAAGACCTCGGTAAGTGTACCGAATCGTATCAAGTAATAATAAATGGTAAGACCAAGTATCGTTTCCCAAGAGACTCACGACACTAAACAGTTATGTGATTACTCAACTAATTAAGACTCTAAAGAATAAAGTTTGGGGTTTTTGAATGCAAATGCAATAAAAATAAACATGAATGCAATTTGATCAATTGAGGCTAAACACAAGAATGAATGAATGAAGTTGATGATATTGTTATTGGGTTTTAGATTTCACATAGTTTACTCTCATGCATATATGAATTCGCCTTCTTCATTAATGTTAATGCCACTTTCTAATTTACCTTAAACCTGATGTCTCGGTGAAGAAAGGCTAATCCTAATTACTAGTTCACAATGTATTGTCTCTCTAGCAATTAATCATGCATTACATTCGCACAGAAGCTTAAAGGCAACCGATCCTCCTATTCCTATGTCTAGGTAATTTTGCTTCCGGGAGAATTTCCCAGTTCTAGATTTCCCCCTATGTGTCCATATCGACAAAATCAATGATCATACAATTGAATGAGTTAAACAAAGCATGCAAAAAGCAAAGAGGAAAAACCCTAACAATTAATGAAGTAAATGATATATAATCAAGAATCAATTCAATACACGAGAGTTTAAGAGGTTACATCTTTCTCAACAACAAATAATGTTTAGCTCTCCATTATCATGGAGAAACTAGATGAATAATGGAATGAAAGAATGAAAGAGATAGAAAAACCCTAGAAAGAGAAGAGGAGACTCCCGCATCCCTAAATCTGCCCTCAAGGGCTGAAAAGTGTGTTTCTGTGCTCAAGCCATCAAAAGATACAATCCCTAGGACGTGCAAGTCCTTAAATATAACATAAAAATAACAGAAAACAGGTCCAAGCCCATAAAAATAACAGAAAACAGGTCCAAGCCCATAAAAATATTAGAAAACAATTCCAAGCCCACGTCATCGGCGCTCAGCGGTAGTTGCGACACTCAAATGACGCATGACCGTTCAGTTTCACTTTTGACCAATCGGTATTACACTGTTGACCGTTCGGCATGACTTCTACCACTTCATTCAGCTTCTCCTATCACAAACCGTTCGATTTGCCTATGTTTTTCTATAGCCGTTCGATTTGCCTATGTTTTTCTGCAGCCGTTCGGTCCTCAGTTACACCGTTCGGCCCAATTCCACCACCTTCACACCGTTCGGTCTCTGTTATGAACCGTTCGGTCTCTGTCTTCTCCTTGGTCTGACCGTTCGGTCAGTCTCAGTAACTGTTCGGTCTGGGTTCTTAACCGTTCGATTTGGATTCTCCCGCATCCTACCGTTCGGTCTAGTACCGTTTCTGTCTTTTCTGGGTTCCAACTCCTTGCTACTTCAACTTCTTTCATCCAATTCATCTTAATTCTTGTCAAAACAAGGAAAACCAGGTATAAAACCCATCCAACTCTCTTATTTCCAAAACGTAAACAAAAACATGATTTCAAGCTAGTTTCTAAGTCATAAAGGGTGTTTTTAATATCACAATCGTTATCAACTGTTATCACAACCCCAAAGTTGAAACTTTGCTTGTCCTCCGGCAAAATGTAATTTGGCTTCAACAAATTAATCATACTTCAATGGTTTAGCACACCAAAAAGCATTTTCCTCTAGGACAAGTAAATCACTCACGTTTGCTCATCATAGAAAGATTAGTGAAGATATAATGATGCTTTAGCTAATCAAGCTTCAACTATGGTGCTCACATAATCAAGACATACACAACAGATGCAAAGCTCATGAAAAATCAACAACCAAACAAGAATGTTATTATAAAGTGCATGAAACTATTCCTCACCAAAGATAGTGTTTCACTCAAGCACTCAAAAGTGTTTCACTCAACTCAAAGGTGTATAATGAGGTGACACTCTTACACTATACCATCACAATGTCACATGAATAAACTTTGCCTTTCATTTAACCACATATCAAACACACTCACAAGCAAGTTATCATCACAAGGACTTTTCAAGGCTTGTATTGAGGCTGGGCTAAGAAGAAAATTAGTTTTTCTAGACAACAAAATCCTTGAGTTAAGAGAGTGCACAATTCATTTATTCTCTTTAAATCTCAACTCTCTTTCTTCTTTTATGTGAGAAACCAATATTCAACTCATTCCCAAACTTTAATTGCATTGAGCTTAACCTTTACTTTTCTTTCTTTTCTTCTCCTTTGCTTTTTGCTTTTGCTTTTTGCTTTTGCCCAATGCTTTTTAATGAATTTCACAAAGTTCTTTCCGGTTTCTCAACACCCCAAACTTGAACCATTCTCCATTACCACAAAACATACTCTACTTAACTCAAGGTAAGGATTTCAAAAAGGGTTTTTCCACTTTTCAAATTTAGGCTCAAGGTGCAAAGGTTAGAGAAAACATTGATCCTTATTGGGTTCACCTATAAACATTGGCTCTAAGGGAGAAGAAAAACATGGCCTTGATCATTTGTAACAAGCAAACAAGTGGTTCAATCATAGAAAATTAGGCAAAACCAATCATGCTTCCAAAGCAATATTATTCAATCAATCAAAAATTTTGGAGCCCAATCTCTTATAGGTTAACTCAAGTTCCAACATTTAGATAAACATCCTGCTCAGTATCATAATCACAATCACAATTCATCATGCATCTGTTTCGCAATATTAGAGAAATCACCTGTGTTATTAACATCATGCATCATCTCAACATCAATCAATATAATTAGCATCATAAAGTAACACTTATCACAAACATAACATCATCATCAAACCATTGCATCACAGATTAAATTTTAAGCCAAGTACATCATAACTTATTCTAGAAACAGAAGCAAATTAAAGTTCACAAAAATAAAAAGACAAGTTTAGAAAACTGGGGTGCCTTCAAGGTAGCGCTTGTTTAACGTCACGAGCCTGACCCAAAATCCTTCAACATCCTTCAGTAGACACATATCTTTATCACCAACACCCATCGGTAGGTGTATTCAAACATAATATCCTTCAGTAGATACTCTTCCACTAACATCCATCAGTAGATGCAAATCCTTTTCATCAACACTCATCAGTAAGTGTCTGATAACATATATAATATCCTTCAGTAGATACTCAATCACCTAGCATCCATCAGTAGATGCAAATCCTTTTCATCAACACTCATTAGTAAGTGTCTGATAGCATGGTATCCTTCAATAGATACTCAATCACCTAGCATCCATCAGTAGATGTTGTGCTTCTTCTCTTGGTGATCTTGTGCTCCTAGTACAAATTTTCGAATTTTATCCTGTACACACTAAAGAACACTACACTAGAGCACCCAATTAGCACAAATAGATAAAAAAAGTAAAAAAAAAAATGAAGAGATAGAAAGATAAAAAGATAAAAAGATAAAAAGATAGAAAGATAGAAAAATAAAAAAATAAAAAGATAGAAAGATAGAAAGAAAAAAATAAAAAGATAGAAAGATAGAAGGATAGAAAGATAGAAAGAAAAAAATAAAAAGGTCAAAAGATAAAAAAGATAAAAAGATGAAAAAATAAAAAATAAAAAATAAAAAATAAAATAAAATAAAATAAAAAGATAAACAGATAAAAAGAAAAAAATAAAAAGATAAAAAAAAACTAAAAAGATAAAAAGAGAACAAGATAAAAATATAAAAAGATAAAAAAAATAAAAGAGAAAAAAATAATAAGATAAGAAGATAAAAAGAAAATAATAAAAAAAAGATAAAAAAATAAAAAGAGAAAAAGATAAAAAGATAAAAGGATGAAAACATAAAAAGAGAAAAAGATAAAAAGATAAAAAAAGAAAAAGATAAAAAAAATAAAAGGATGAAAAGATAGAAAGATAAAAAGAAATAAAAAGATAAAAATTAAAGATAAAGTCTAATCGGTTAAGAATCACACAAATAGAATAGTTATACCACGAGTCCCGGGCAACGACGCCAAAACCTTGATAAACAAATTTTTATTCCCCGAAAACGGAGTCAAAAACTTGTTAAGACATCGGCAAGTGTACCGAATCGTATCAAGTAATAATAAATGGTAAGACCAAGTATCATTTCCCAAGAGACTCACGACACTAAACAATTATGTGATTACTCAACTAATTAAGACTCTAAAGAACAAATTTTTGGGTTTTTGAATGCAAATGCAATAAAAATAAGCATGAATGCAATTTGATCAGTTGAGGCTAAACACAAGAATGAATGAATGAAGTTGATGATATTGTTGTTGGGTTTTAGATTTCACATAGTTTACTCTCATGCATATATGAATTCGTTTTCTTCATTAATGTTAATGCCACTTTCTAATTTACCTTAAACCCGATGTCTCGGTGAAGAAAGCCTAATCCTAATTTATTCAAATATTGAACGTCATTCTCTTTACTAACTAACGCAACCTCACGTCGTTACACAAAATCGACGTTAGGTTTACGTCAATTATCGATCGACTCGACGTCAAATTGTCCTATTAACGTCGCCTCGTGATATTCGACGTAAACTTTACGTCACCCGCTATGACGTTGGTCGCAAATTTGTCGTTAAAAGCCAAAATTAACCGACGTAATACGCTGTTTTTGTACTAGTGATAACAAAAACGTTTACACAAGTAATTTAGTTAAGAAATAAGATTGTGTCTATTGCATTTATCATACACAATTATCATCAACTAATTACTTAACACAAACTATTTTAAATATCACTTATCAAACAATATTTGCAAAACAAAGTGTCAAATGTAAAATTGATAACAAAATTCAAATATCCCTTCTTATGTTATTCCTTATTTAAATAAATGTACGAGGATTTGCCACTTCAAAAATCTTTGCAAGATAAGAATTAAAGCAAGAGAAGAATTCTCTCAAGACTAAAAAAGATATATCTTATAAAAGGGACTTCATATATTCTTCAAGGGTGATTTTTACAATATGAGCATAGGATCCTTTATATAGGAAATTTCACGTCTAAAGAAGAAGAAAAGACACCTAACAAGTGTTAGAAAAGCTCGATACATATATGTAAACATAAACTACTTAAGTTAAAGTTTACTCAACTAATCATATGTTTAACGATGACTTCTAATTAATCCTTACACATGAGTGGTTCCTTGAAATTAGGAAATGTCACGTGGTAGTTCTTAAGATTAAGGAAACTAGTCATTACACCTCTAAGAAGTACATGTGACACTTAGAGAAGTTGAAAGTAATATAAAATAATTAAAACCATCGTTACACTCATGGTTAATATATCTTTATTTGACATTCCTAATTATGTATATTTTGTCCAACATGACTCTTGGTGAATCTTCGATTATAGAATATTCTAAAATCAAGAAATATTTTATAATATTTAAGTTTTACAAGATTAAAAGTTTATTATTTATTTCGTTTTTTAATTTTCTAAACTTCCCACTTTTGAATCTTTCTTTGGATCTTTTGTGAATTTCTTCTTTTTACTTTTATGTATCATTTTTTGTATTTCTTTCCTTCTATTATTAGCATGTTTTTCATGTCTTTATTTGCATTAAGAGTAAATTGGAGAGAGAAAAAGTGAGTTAAGCCATGAATGGGTGATGAAAAGAATGAAAGTAATGGTCATGTGACAAAAATCAAACAATAGAGTACTTAGATGAATATAAAAAATATTATAAACACTTAAACAAAACCATTTAATAAAAATTCAATTAAAATATTTAAATTTATAAAATAATTAAAACTGTCAGAACCATTAAAACGTACTCAAAAACCCCTCTGAACGGACGCCAGGTGTCAAGCAACGAGGATTAGAAATCAGATAGTGGGATGTAGGTGTCAGTAGAAGAGCGGACGCTCGTTTGATGTGGGAAGAAAAATGATTTTTCTGAAACTTCCTTCCCACTCTCTTCTGCATGCAACCTTCTTCCCAAAACTCTGAACTTCTCATTTCTCCTCCTTCTCACTAGAAACTCTTTCTTCTCTCTAAGAAATCTCACCCTTTCTCTACTCCGATCTACGTTCAGGCACCGTAGAAACGTTCCCGACGTCCTAAGCTTCATTCTGAACCGAACAGTTTCGGTTTCTGATCTGGTAAGTTTTTCTCCTTTAGTCGTTCGTTTCCTGGCACATGCAAACCAACTCCTGGTTGCATGAGTTAGTAGTATTCTTCTGAAACAGTTTGTCTGTTGTCAATACGAAATTTCGTCCGGATCGTTTTTGGCTTTACTGTAACCTATTATTTATTTCTTTTTATCTTTATTTTTATTCTCGTTTTTATCTTGTATTTATTTATTGTTACTTGTTTATTTGTTTTTTTATTATTATTTATTATTGTTTGTTTTTTTTTATTTATTATTATCATCATTTTTGTTTTATCTATTTTTATATGTTATCTTATTTTTCTCCATATATATGTATATATATTTTTCTTACGTTTTATTATTATCTTACTTTTATTTTATACGTTATTTTTATTTTTAAAATTTTACTATTTAGTTATTGTTTTTATTTTCTATTCTATTTTCATTTTAGTGTTAAGTTTTACCTATTTTAAATATTTTGTTTAATACGGTTAAAAAAGAAAAAAAAGAAAGAAAAAATATAAGAAAAAGATTTGAAAAAAGAAAGAGGTGTTGGCTGTGGAGGTTGGAACGTGGGGAGCAGAAAAAGAAAAAAAGCGATTTTCTGCAGAGAGCAAGGTGGTGGCAGAGGCGTTGGGGCGTCGTACGGATTTGGTACAATTTGGTTTGGGCATACAGAATCAAAAAAGGTTTGAGCACAAGGTTGGAGCACAGAAAAAACACAAAAAGAAGAAAAAGGGGATTTGGAGAGCGGGGGCTTCATCTTCGTAAAACACACACTGCTTCTGAGGTCCACCATTTTTTTTGCACCTGCAAAGACAAAGGTTAGCTTGAACGAAGGAGGAGGAGGCATCGGATTAGCGGAGCTAACGACAACCAGTGGAGCTCCAAGAGGTAAGTAGACTTGCTCACTCGTATAGTCATAAGTCTTGGATGTATTATGCTTCATACTGGATGTTGTTCCATTGATAATGCATTGTTGTGTGAATGTCTGCGTTTCTCCATCATCATCCAATGTATAATTACATGTTGTCTTCAATCTGAAACCTCCAATATCGTCCGCCACTCACCAACCTCCCCTTCCATTCATTCTCTGTTTCACCACGCTCTCTCTCTCCTTCCTAACTCTCACGCTCACGGCCAATCCCAACAAACCAAACCCAAAACCCACTCGGTGCCTAGTCTCAATCATGTTTTTCCATCACCATACACACACACACCCGTAACAACCAGAAAACAACATTCACACACATGGCACCCATTACACAATCAAAGAAATGACGATAGAAAGAGAGGGAGAGATCGGGGTGGTCGCCGGCAACGACCTTGACGGCGACGCCCTGGCTCGTGGCTTGCGGCGGCCAACTTCGGTGGAGGCAGCGGCGTCGACGTTGCAGGGCGAGAGGCGAATTCCTCCCTCGCACGCGAAATAGAAAGAGGGGACGAGCTGGAGCGACGGCCGACGATGGTCTCGGCGGTGAGGGGCGGAGCTGGCGATGGCTTGGGCGGCGACTCGCGGCTATCGGTCGGATGGAGGATTGGGCGTGCGTGGAGGAGCAACTCCTTTTGGTCAGAGAGAAGGAGACATTGGTCTCATTTGAGAGGAACGGTGTGAATGAGTGAATGAGAATGGGAAGGCAGAACCCCTAGGGGAATTCTAGGTTAGAAACTACCCCGGTGGGCCAAGCCCAGAAGTAAACGAACGAGCGCTCGTTATCCAAACGAACAAGCGCTCGTTATCCAAACGAACGAGCGCCCGTTAACCTTAAGCCTTTCTCGACTGACCGTTCAACCTTCTCACCAACGAGCGCTCGTTATCCAAACGAACGATCGCTCGTTAACCTTAAGCCTTTCTCGACTGACCATTCAACCTTCTCACCAACGAGCGCTCGTTATCCAAACGAACGAGCGCTCGTTAACCTTAAGCCTTTCTCGACTGACCGTTCAACCTTCTCACCAACGAGCGCTCGTTATCCAAACACACGACCGCTCGCTAACCTTAAGCTTTTCGACTGACCGTTCAACCTTCTCACCAACGAGCCCTCGCACGACCGCTCGTTAAGCTTAAGCTTTAAGCCCTGGCCGTTCAACCTTCTCCCCAAAGAGCGCTCAATAACTAAGCCTTTTCGACCGTTCGCTCAGCCTTCTCCCTAACGAGCGCTCGTTATCCAAACTTTTTCGACCGACCGTTTGGCAACCTCAGCCTTCTCCCCAACGTCCGCACGATAGCCTCCGCTCTCTTCCACGAACCGCTCGTTAACCAAGCTTTTCGACTGACCGTTCGACACCTTTTTTTTTATTTTATTTTTATTTTGGCACCCCCATTTTGTTTTATTTTTATTATTATTTATTTATTTATTTGCCTTTTTATTTATCTTATTTCATTTCATTTTATTTTATTTTATTATTTTATTGTATTTATTTCTTTTAAATATCCACTTATTTCAAAATATATATATATATAATAATTTTACTTATATACACATAAAAAATAAAATTTACAAAAATACGCTTTAAAAGGTTTAGCACACGTGAGACCGCTCGCGTCGTCCTTGTGCTAAAAACCTTTTCTTCTTTCTTATAAAATTTACAAAAATACGTTTTAAAGGTTAAGCACACGTGAGACCGCACGCGTCGTCCTTGTGCTAGAAACCTTCCTTCTTTCTTAAATAAAAAATTACAAAAATATTTTTTAAAGGTTAAGCACACGTGAGACGCACGCGTCGTCCTTGTGCTAGAAACCTTCCCTTCTTTCTTAAATAAAAAATTACAAAAATATGTTTTAAAGGTTAAGCACACGTGAGACCGCTCGCATCGTCCTTGTGCTACAAACCTTCCCTTCTTTGTTAAGTAAAAAATTACAAAAATACGTTTTAAAGGTTAAGCACACGTGGGACCGCTCGCGTCGTCCTTGTGCTAAAAACCTTTTTCTCTCTTTTAAATAAAATTACAAAAATATGTCTTAAAGGTCGAACACTCGTGAGATCGTCCGCATCGTCCTAGTGTTCAATACCTTTCTCTCTTATTTACATAATTTTAAATAATGGTATGAGTACTCGTGTGACCGTCCGCGTCGGCCTAGTGCTCGTTACCTTCTCTTTTCTCGAAAATATCAAAAACATAAAATCTTCAAAAAATTTAAAAAAAAACATCTGCTTTTTCAAGCAACAAACAATCTTTCAAGCTAGAACTACATGATCCTTGATTCTCCATCAAAAGTGGAGATACGTAGGAGCAAGGCTAGTCCTTGTCAGGTTCACTTCCCTAAAAATCCAAATTATTCATAATCATTTCCAAACAAATTTTCCCAAACAATTTTCTCAAGTAATTCTCCAAACAAATATTCTCAAACAGATTTTCAAAAAGAACTACGTAACCCTGATTTCTCATTTTGAATGAGAATACGTAGGAGCAAGGTCAATCCTTGTCGGGCCCAAAAAACTAAAAATTATATTTTGTTTATTTAGAATTTTATTTTAGGGGATAGTTAAACATTTTGAAAACCACATCATATTCGTGCATTTAGTTAGAGGTACTGCCTTAGGGCAGGCGTTGTAGGGTGCTAACACCTTCCCTACGCGTAACCGACTCCCGAACCCAGAATATGGTTTTTGTGGACCGTGTCTTATTATTTTATGGTTTTTCCGTAGTTTTCCATAATAAACTATGGTGGCGACTCCAAATCTCTTTTTCAAAACCCGTTTTCTTTTTGGATCGTCGTCCCGTCGCGATTCCGGTTGCGACATCTGTTGTTTGTTTTGCTTTGAAGAGTTGATTGAACGTTGAGGGTAGGAGAATCTTAGTCAGACAAACCGTAATTCTATATCTTGAACGATCGTTCACGCTAGAGGTAAGGGAAGCTTATTAATTTAATTTATATGATTATGTGTTGCATGAACGTTCGTTGACTTGATTGGATATGAAAAATGATTGAGTTATGTTATGATGTATGAAATGTATGAAATCTCTATGTTTGGATGTTATGAAATCTGAAAATGATTATGATATGAATGTGAAAGATTATGAAGTTATATGTTAAGAAATGAGTTAGAATATAAATAATTTTGGTATGAAATTTCCACTATGAAATTGTACGTTCGGTACTGAACGGTCCTCGACCGTTCGGTATTTCTAGTAAGCTCGGTTGAAATTGGATTCTTTCATTTGGAAAGAATCCTAGTTGAGGACGAGCGTATTCGTGCGGTAATACTATGCTTGAGCGTTCGGCCAAGCGTAGTTGTATCTGAGTAGTCTGTGATAAACTTAAAATTTGGTAAATATATGTATTCGTATATTTAATCATTTTAAATGCGATTCCAATAGTATCTAAGTATAATTATCAATCCTCTTTTCTTTAAGTTTAGTAGCACCTGGTCTTATACCAAGTGTTCGTCCTAAGTAAGTGTTTGGTCTTACACCAGACCCTCGTTCTATCTCCTTAAATTAAACTTCATAATAAGAGCGTTCGTTTAAGCTCTCTAGGGTTAGCTCAATGTAGTGTTCAGTCTTTGACTGGCATTTTGGATTCTTCGATACTAAACTCAGTTAAACTAAGTTTCCATAATCGTTCGGTTTCTTTATGGGAATTATCCTAAGTCTTCTTTTTGGAAAGTCTCGAAGTATCTGTATTCATTGGTTATCGCATAGAGCCATAGTACTGGGCAGGGTCATTTCGATGTTCGGTTGAAGTCCTCAAAAGTCAGTTCATCTAATTGACTCACTTTTAAATAACGCTCGTTCCATTTGTTTATTGTGATAATTGATTTTACTCGGTTTCTTTCTCAACCCCGATAATACCCTTTAGTCTAAATCCCTTCTAGAACTGAAGACTCCTGAGTCTCACTTCAAGTGTTCGCTCTTGCCCTATGTGTTCGACCCGGTTTCAAGTTCGGGTTGGACGTTCGTTATTTGTAATCCTCATGAATCGTTGTACGAGGTGATTAAATGAAATATTTATTAATGAAAGATGAAGAAAATGTGATTTGGAAATGTTGTGGATTATGGACGAGCGTTCCAGGGAGGAACGACTCATGTATGAATGTTGGAAATTGTAAAGTATGACTGTGGGTATGCTAAGCTGGCTGTTCATCCTGATGTTCCGTGAGTACTCGTCTTCACGTAGAGGAGGGTAGGTCATGTGTGGGAACGACAAGAGGTCCTAGTCCTTAGGGGTACTTTGGACAGATAGGGCTAACCTCGGGTGGCAGCTGTTGAGTGCATCCCAATTACTACATCACCCGGGTGCACGAACGCCTGTAGCTACACAAATTTTCATACAGTCCGGACAGTCAGTCTAGTAATAGGCTTTGTACGATATCCATGATTGAAATGTATCTTGCGTGTTGGATTATTTGAAATGTATGTTTTTGCACGAATTAAATTACATAAGCTTACCCTGTGTTTTATTGTGTTGTCTCGTCTTGTACGTTCGTCTTGTTGTTGCAATGATCATCCGTGTGGATGTGAGCATAAGGGGGCGAGCTGTTGGAGGAAGCGCGGGAAGAAGAAAATTTGGTAGAAGTAGAAGTAAAGACCGAACAGTAGGACATTCGGTCAGTAGTGTAGCGTAGCAAGGTGGTCGTTCGACCACCTCCTCTTTTGATTTTATTTGACCATTCGGTAGCTTCTTTTGTAAACCGTTCGGATTAGTTTCGTACCGCTGTACATTTTAAATGTATAAATCTGTCTGTAAGGTCGTTCGGCCGTAAGTGTACGCTCTTTTAATTTAAGACTGATCTGAATTATTATTAAATGTAATTATTCTATGATATAGTTAATACTGTATTTTTGGGATGTTACAAAAACTTTCTTAAAACTCTTAAAATTTCACATAGATTAAAACGAAGGTTTTTCCTAATGGGAGAAAAAAAAACTCTTCCACACAATTACTATAGACTCTTCTCACAACATACTTGTTCAAAATACTAATATCGCTATATAGGATTTTACAAATAACACAAACACATTCTTTTGCTTTTAAGATGAATTTAGTTGGATGTTTTAACTATGCAATTTATATATTATTACTAATAACATAATTTTTTGACATTATCATTCAATTATAATTCGTTATGTAGTATACTATATAACAGCTATATTTAGAAACATTATCTAAATAACTTTAATTAATTGTCATTTTTTCAAATTTTATCATCATAAATGAAAAACATATATTTCATATATAAACAATTTAATGATGCATATTTCAATTAAATTATATTCGACACACTCTTCGTTTGTATGAAACTCATCTGAATGTCATTAAATGTATAAGTCTGGTTCTCCTTGTTCTTGAATTAGTGAGACCAACACAAACAATAATGAATGAAAAATACGTAAAAAAAATTAAAATAAAATTAAATATTTAGAATAAAAATAAATTAACTCATTCAATCAATTGGTGCCAAATGACTGGTTCCCAGTTAATATTAATCAAAACCGTTCATTGATTTGAGGATTTAATCATCTGTAAAACTCAGTGCTTATAGCATTTGATTGGAACTTCATGCCCTAATTACATTTACGTTGAGAGAGAGAGAGAGAGGAAGGGATAAAATCAGAGTTTCTCGTTTTTCTTCTTTTTGTGTGATTTCTGGACTATTTTGTATTCCCTTCCCACCAGCAATTAACAGTTTTATTCCCTTGAAATTGTGATTATTGCTTTTGATTAGTGTTTTACATTGTTAAACACAATCATAGAAGAAAAGAGAGTCTTGGAATATGAGAGAAATAATAAGCATTCATATTGGACAAGCTGGAATTCAGGTTGGTAATTCGTGCTGGGAGCTATATTGCCTTGAACATGGCATTCAACCTGATGGAACAATGCCCAGGTCTTGTATTTATCATCATTTCTTTTCTTCAATTTTCTTTATATACATCAATTTCTCCTATTTCTACCAATTTTGAAATATAATATGTGGCAATTTCTTTAAAATCAATCTCTGTGATTCAATTTTTTATTCCATTGAAATCTCTCATCATGTATCATGTATTATTTTCTATCAACTCTTCTAAAATTCGTTATTTCCTTCTACAATTTTCTTTTCCAATAAGTATATATACATGATGAATACACATTCATAACTATTATTCAGATATTGTGATTTTTTTTTTCATTTCCTTGAAACAACTAGAAATCCTTTACCATTGAGATTGCTTTCGATTCCAAATTGTTTCTTAGGTTTTTTTTTTATGTTATTTTTTATGAACATTAAAAATAGGAAAATACTTTTTTAACAACTTTTTTTGACAACTTTTTTACAACAACCTATGTGGTAACTTGTGATTGGAGCGTTTCAAATATACGAACCAATAAAAACATGACTCATAGTGTTGTCAAAAAATTGTTTAAAAAAGTTGTTAAAATATAATAGTTGTTCAAAATATATTAATATTTATATATTAATAATTTTTTTAATGTATTTTAAAAATAAAAATTACTTGTCATCAATATATTTTCTATAATTTTACAACTCTCATCATTCAATTTTTTATTCAATACAGTCTATAACAGTTCTTTATTTACATTCAGTATAAATTGAATTAATAAGAATATTCATCCAAGTCTAATTCTACTTAACCAATGGCCTTTAGGTGTCAATGAAGGTTAAAATCAATGGTTAACTATGTATTGGTTTCTAAAAACGTGAAGTTGATATAAACTTCACCTTCCAAACCCAGAAAACAAAATGTGAATAAAATTTCCTCAATGTATTCAAAGATTTCCATTTTCAGAAACTATTAATTAAGCTTTTTTAATAAATACAATGGCAGTATTTCTCTCTTTACTTTTTGCCACAACAGATAATAATTATATACTTGTGTTTGCAGTGATGGGTCAGCTGAAGCACATGATGCTTTCAACACCTTCTTCAGTGAAATTGGAAGTGGCCAATATGTTCCTAGGGCACTGTTTGTTGATCTGGAACCTACTGTAATTGATGAAGTAAGATGTGGTCCTTACAGACAACTCTTCCATCCCGAACAATTAATGTCTGGTAAGGAAGATGCTGCTAATAACTTTGCAAGGGGACATTACACAGGTCAGACATTTCCATATTTGATCAAAAGAATAACTGGGTATTTTTTTATCTATCTGAAAGTATCAGTAATTTGGTGTGGTGTATGTGCTGCAGTTGGAAAAGAAATTGAAGAGTTGTGCCTTGACCGTATCAGAAAATTAGCTGATAATTGCACTGGCTTGCAAGGTTTCTTGGTTTTCAATGCTGTTGGTGGTGGCACTGGTTCTGGATTGGGATCATTGCTTCTCGAACGTTTGTCTGTAGATTATGGAAAAAAGTCTAAACTTGGCTTCATCATTTATCCTTCTCCTCAGGTCTAGTGAAACAAACTATGTGTAGTAGTAAATCATGCAAATTGCAAATGCATCTGAATAATAAATGATTTTGTTGCATACTCCAAGAGATGTTGTAAAATTACATGATGTTTTCACATATATATATATTGCTTTGGACACTTCAAGTTATTATTGGGTTCCTCAATTCATGCAAAAGTAGAATTCCCTTATTGTGGTGGGAATGGTGTTAACTAGTTATTAACATGCAGGTATCAACTGCAGTTGTTGAGCCTTACAACACTGTTCTTTCTAATCACTCTCTTATTGAGCACAGTGATGTGGTTGTGCTCTTGGACAATGAAGCAATATATGATATATGCAGAAGATCACTAGAATTAGAAAGACCAACTTACACCAACTTGAACCGTTTGATATCTCAAATAATATCTTCCTTGACCACTTCCTTGAGATTTGATGGTGCAATCAATGTGGACATTTCAGAGTTCCAAACCAACCTTGTGCCTTATCCACGAATTCATTTCATGCTCTCATCTTATGCCCCGGTTATATCTTCTGCCAAGGCCTTCCATGAGCAGCTATCAGTGCCTGAGATCACCAGAGCTGTGTTTGAGCCAACAAGCATGATGGTCAAGTGTGATCCAAGACATGGAAAGTACATGGCATGTTGCCTCATGTACCGTGGGGATATTGTGCCAAAAGATGTAAACCTTGCTGTCTCAAATATCAAGACAAAGAGACAAGTTCAATTTGTAGACTGGTAAGTACATTTCCTTAGAAGAACATCATACTATGATGCTTATATATGTATAACTTGTCTTTCACAGAGAATGTGAATGAATGTTTTTGATGACTAATTTCAGGTGTCCTACTGGTTTCAAATGTGGTATAAACTACCAGGCTCCAACAGTTGTACCAGATGGTGACCTTGCAAAGGTGAAGAGAGCAGTTTGTATGATTAGCAACAACACAGCCGTGGCTGAGGTTTTCTCACGCATTGATCACAAATTTGATCTCATGTTTGCCAAAAGAGCCTTTGTGCATTGGTATGTGAGTGAAGGCATGGAAGAAGGTGAGTTCTCAGAAGCCAGGGAGGATCTTGCAGCCCTTGAAAAGGACTATGAGGAAGTTGGAGATGAAGGTGTGGATGATGAAGTTGGTTACTGAAAACCTAATCTAATTACATCTTACTATGTTTTATGTCTTGTCATATGTAGTATTGTTATCCTTGTTAATTGATTTATGCTTCATTTTGTTTTATGGTGTCTGCAATTTTATGATTCTTTCAAATTAAGAGATGGAATCAAAACGGGTCATCCAGACTTGAGAGAGAAGTGTTTATTTCATGTACAATGGTAGTGTAGTTATCACGGCATTTGAAATCTCATGCTTATTTCAGGGCAAAATCAATTGTTCAATGTTGAAATGGCTAATGCTTTGTGTACATAATATTTTATCAACTACAAAACTTTTTTATATCAAGAGATGGAATCAAAACGGGTCATCCAGTCCAACCCGATTCGACTTACCACCTGGCTACTTAGTGAGTTAATCTAACCCAGTTCAGTTATTAGCAAAGTGAAAAAATTTAAACCCAGTTTGGCTCACCACGGGTTGGTGGGTTAAACCGAATGATTCACTATCTTACTTAATTACGTGTTTTTTCTTTTTCAATAAAAAAATAATAAAAATTTTCTAATTCAAATCTAAATAAATGAGAAGGACATTAGATTTCATTCACATCACCAAAACTTCTCAACAAAATATTTAGTAACTTTGAGTTACTAAGTATACATTTGTGAATTTTTCATGTTGTCTAATTATTTCATACTAAAATAATTTCACACGATGTTTTAATATTTTGTAAAATGATTAACCCAACTAAAAGTACTTGTTAGAAAATTTATGTGAGTTTGGTGAGTCAATCCGACTTACCAAAGGTTTAACCGGTGAGTCGAGTTTTTAATGAATCAAGTTCACAATTGACTCATTAAAATTTCAAAATATTTTTCAATCCAACTTAACTCAACCCTATGATGAACTGAATTGGCTCATACGTTCCAACTTATTTTAATTGTACTACTCTCACTATTACGTTAAAATAATAACGTAATTTAATCTCATAAAATCATATAAAATAATATTCGCAATATTTATATACAATTTGATCTCATATGGCACTAGTAAAATAACAGTTTTTTAACGCGTCTAATTCGCTTCGGTTTTCACAAAATCGAAACATATTGAAATGTGGTGGCAATTTTGTAATTAAGGCGAACTTATAGGCCTTGGTTCAGTAGGAACCGGAGTCTATACACTCTACTGCCTCGGTTATTTTACGAATCGATGTAATTAGGCATTTATGTTTTTGGTTTGCCTTCTAACCGAGGCATATAGGTTAATTTGGAATTTTTTTTAGCTCTTTAGGCACCGGTTAGTAGATTAATCAAGCTAGTAACTCTTTCAAATTACTCACACCTGAGAAAAACTTTACACATTTTTCTTCTTCCCCTAGAGCGATCTTCTTCTTCCCCTGCGACCTCCACCACCACTAGGCGAAACCCTAGCCACCTTGCCATCAGCCACCTTGCCGTCAACCACCTAGAATCGCGTCCTCACCAGAATCGCGCCACTAGAATCGCGTCCTCACCACAATTGCGTCGGCGCTATCTTCCATGGCCATCTTCATGAAGCTCCGACATTAGCCTCGCAACTCGATCAAAGAAATATCCACAGCGACGCAAGCAGAACGCGCCATCATTCATCTTCATCACCTACAAACCCAGAAATTAAAAAATCCCAAATTCCATGAACCCTAAATTGAGCCGTTGTACAATCTCGCGAGATTCTGATCTTCAGAGTGCGACCGCGGGATTTTGATCTCCGGCGACGCCAAGTCCAACTCCATTGTCTACACCAACGCCAGAACGGTGGTTATCGTGAGCGTCAAGAATCCCCTTCACGTCTCTATCTACAGGGAACACGCCAGATCCGGCCACCGTTGCGCGTTTCTCATTCAATGGCGAGTGGGTTGCCTTCGCCGACGCCCACGGTACCGAGTTAAAGAGTTAATAGAAGGTTGTTATGATTCAACCGAGTTGTCGCAAGTTCCTGTGGCATGACTGATGCTATATTTTACTCTTCAGGGACCACGGGAATAAGCAAAGGTGTGGTTTTAACTCATGCAAATCTCCTTTCCATAATGAGATTGATTTTCTGGTGTGCTGAAGTTAGTGGATCCAAGATGATATTTTCTTGGCCTTCATTCCAATGTTTCACATCTATTGATTTGCATTCTTTGGATTAGGATTGTTGTGTGCTGGTATAACAACAGTTTTGATGCAGAAGTTTGACTTCCAAGAAATGCTTGATAAAATCCAGAAGCATAAGGTTAACAATGTGCCAACAGTGCCAACAGTGCCACCAGTTATCCTTGCGCTAAAGTTATAGACATTGAAACAGGGAACCCTTTGCCCCTAACAAAGAAGGAGAATTGTGGTTAAAAAGTCTTGATATTAGGCTTTGAGTAGCTTAATTCTTGATTGTTAGAATTTCTGCTTGATTGTTGGAAGATCTACAAGCAGAAATTGTCCTTAATGTGTATGGGGAGAAACTATCTCGGTTCAATAGGAACCGAGGTGAAACGTTCTTCGAAAAAAAATATAAAAAAAATTGTACTGCTTCGGTTATTGGTGAACCGAGGCAAAAAACTTATTTCTTTTTACCTCATCTGTATAAGCCTCGATTGCAGAACCGGTGCCTATAACCGAAAATAACCGGTGCCATTTCCCTTAACTGCACTAGTGTGGGGTTTGCTAATGTGCGTACGCCTACTTTTCAGTTGGTACATTTTAACAATGTGTATCGGGGTTTAGTAGACAAAAATACCCTTATATATCATGGATTCTAAGTTTTAAGGTTAAGGATATTTTAATAATTTTCATTCTCCAAACTACAAAAAAAAACCCAAACTCTTACTCACCTCTCTCATTCCTCTCCACCCTTTCTCTTTCATCTCTCTCACTCCAACCTTTTCTTTTTCATCCTTACTGTAGCCCCAATTGAGAAAATCAGAAACACTTGTCGTTAAACAATTTTCCTTTGTAAAGAGTTGAGTCATTGACATATTCACCTTCAGGCAAAAGGTTCATTCAAAATCTCTTCAATTTCACCATCTTCACTAACCTCTCTAATTTCATCATCTGCATATGTTGAATCATTATTCTAAAAAAAAACCTCCAGGCCAATTACCAATTCCTTCAGATGTCATTATGCTTGTGAAAATTAGATAAAATTTTATACGACAAAAAGTATAAAATGAAAACTCATTATAAAATCATTTTTTGTAAGAAATTGTTTAACAACGAGTGTTTCTGGGCCAATTACCAATTCCTTTGATGTCATTATGCTTGTGAAAATTAGATAAAATTAGATAAGACAAAAATTATAAAATGAAAATTCATTATAAAATCATTTTTTGTAAGAAATTGTTTAACAACGAGTATTTCTGATCTTTTCCAGTGCAATTACCAATTCCTTTATGCTTGTGAAAATTGGATAAAATTAGATAAGACAAAAATTATAAAATGAAAACTCATTATAAAATCATTTTTTGTAAAATTGTTTAACGGCAAGTGTTTCTGATTTTTTGAATTGGGGCTACAATAGGAATGACAAAGCAAAGGTTGGAGTGAGAGCGATGAAAGAGAAAGGGTTGAGAGGAATGAGAGAGGTGAGTAAAGATTTGGGGTTTTTCTTTTAGTTTTGAGAATGAAAATTATTAAAATACCCTTAACCTTAAAACTTAGAATCTATGATATATAAGGGTATTTTTGTCTACTAAAACTCAGTACACATTGCTAAAATGTACCAACTGAAAAACAGGCATACACACGTTAACAAACTCATACACACATATATATATATATATATATATATATATATATATATATATATATATATATATATATATATATATATATATATATATATATATATATATATATATATTCTTAAGTTATATAATTATATAACTTAATTATATTTTATAAAATTATATTTTAGTTAAAATTAATGTAGTAAATGTGGCCCAAAACTTACTAATTAAAAATAGTAATTTTGTTCATTTTCCAAATATAAAATATATTTATTCAATCTAGTAGTAGAGGTTGTTTAGTGCTGCAGAAATAAAGTAGAAATATTTAAAAGGAATAAGATCCGTTATACTCTTTTAGTGAGACTATTTATTTACTCGTCTTTTATAGTTTCTTTTTACTTATTTTTATTTATTTACTATTATGAAAATAAAAAAAGTTGCATACATTATTACATAGGTGCGATTAGTACGAATCTCTAAACATATTTAAAGGTTTGTTTTAGTAGTATGAAAAATACACATTATCAACTAAAGAATTCTAAATATTATTAGATAATAGCACCAAAAATGTTTATATTTGTTCTATTTTTAATCACTTTATATCTTATAACCAATTGGATCTTCAGACGTAATTGATATGAGAAATTTTTTATTTTGTAGAAAATTAAAAATTTGAAAATGTTTGTTTTTAATGTTTAGTTTATTCTTTACAAAATAAACTTGGTGTAAACAATTTTTTTATGTTTCTCAATAAAATTGTTCCCACATAAAAAAAATGAAAATTTAACATATTTGAGTTGAGTTTTACAATAATAAAAATACTTTATTAATTTTTTATTAGATTATTTAAATGTGATAAATGAATAAATTTTGAACTAAAAGTATAGATTTATCTCTGATATTTAAGAAAAAATTATAAATATTTTCAATAATATTTATAATCCATCAAAGAAGTTCTAATCATTCTTTAAAAATATCATTTCCATCACAAACATTTTCTTAAAAATTATAATATTTTGGATTTCTCATTAACCTTCTGTGTCTAAAAGTGCCAAATCTCTTCCTTATACCACCTTTTTTGTTATCAAATTCAGATCTCAAACTTTGCTTGAAAATGATGATTTTATTTACAAACTCAAATTAAGTTGTTTATTTCTTTATGTACCTCCCTAATTTCTAACTGTACGCTCTAATTTTAAAAAAGATATTTTATTTTTCGTAAAAGTGACTTCGAGATTGTATTTTCTGAAAATTTTCCAAAACTAGTTCCGTGAACTTTTGGAATATAATTTCCAAAATAAAATTTTCAAAACAGGACTTTTTTAACATAATTTCTAGAACAAGCTTTTCAGGATGAATGAAACATATTCTGATATAAGCTTTCTAAAACAAAATTTCTAGAACAATTTTTTTTTTTTTTAAGTATATAACATCTTCCAAAACGATTTTGTGAAACGAAATTTTCGGGATAAATTTTACGGAACCTAGAAATGTGTTTTAGAAAGAGCTTTTCAAAGCAAACTCTCCTTTTTCTTCTTCTTCTTCTACAGTGGAGAATGGAGGTACAACAGTGATAGTGCAATGGCAAGAATGACAGTAGTGTCTGGTGCAGTGAGAGAAAGAGAGAGAGAGAGGGTATTTTAGTATATTTAGTAATATATGGTGCATTTAGTAATAATTGGAGTGCGAAAAGAAAAAAGACGCAAATTGACCCCAAAATGAATGAACAGTTTCTCCTTGCACAAAATGACTAAAAAAATTCCTCTTGCAGCTGCTGATACAAACTCTTGTATATTCTAAATTCACTTTATTATTAGTCGAATTCCAACAATTTAAAACCTAAAATTCATGTTTCAATAGATTCAACTTGATAACTTCATGAATTGAGTTCCTATGAAATTTTGAATCTTGAGAACCTATTTCTTTCCTGTTTAAAATAAGAAAGGAAAATCTGCATACATATATTGTAAGAAAGGTTTGGAGGATCATACTAACTAACACAAAAAAGAGGACAAGGGAGGAAGATTCCACGTAGCTTCAGTGTTATTAGAGTCCTGAACAGTGTTCATGTACTCTTGCACACCATTCATTGCATAAAGTGAAGCTGAAATTTGCCTTTCAACCTTCATCCTTTCAAACTCTGGAAGCTCCAAGCCAGCTATATCAGGCAGGTTTGCTACATCCATTACTTGGCCAAAGGGAAAATCATCACAAAAAACTTCACAACCCCATGAAGGATTTTTCCCAGAACCTGATTCAGACCCCATGAAATTGCTCAAATCGGGTCTATAATCATCATCAAACAGTTCTGTGTTCTGGGTTTTTGTCTCACTACAAAGCGAGTTCTCACTTGTGTCACTAATGCTTGTGTCAGTACTACTACCACTACTTGATGTGATGGTAACCCTTTTTTTCTTCTGATCTCTCACACGTGTCTTCTTTTGGCAACAATCTTGTTGGAGAGCACTGAATATAGACACTTGTTCCGGCAAAGATTGGAACTTTGGCTCCTCATATTGTAGGGTAGAAACTCCTTCTTCTGATAGACTCAAATCATGTTGTTGGTTGGTGTTGACCCTTGTGGTGGCAGAGGTTTCCGCATGTTGTTCTTGTTCTTTGATGCCTTTTCTGTTGCTGAGAAGGTTCTGAATCCTTGAAGCAAGAGGGGAATCAGAGGACACACGTGTGATGAAGTTGGTGCGAGTGTTGGATCCACGAAGGAGGCATGCAGCTTCATCATAAGCCCTGGCTGCTTCTTCTGCAGTCTCGTATGTGCCAAGCCACATTCTTATCTTCTGTGTTGTTTCTTTGATCTCTGCAACCCATTTCCCTGATGCCCTTTGCCTCACTCCAACATACTTGTTCTTGCTTTTGTTCTTTCTCCCTTTTGGTCTCAACTGTTGCTTTGGATGTTGGAACTGAATTTCCATTGGAAACTATGATTAATTCCTTAGCCCTCACAAAAACACACAGGTTCACGTTTTCATTGGTCTGGTTCCTCAATTTTTCATGTTGTCGTTGCTTGCGAGTTTCTGAGATCACAATATATGGTTGAAGAAAGTTGCAAAGGCTTTTAGCAAGTTGACTTAGTATATTACATATACATTTCCTGTTTTGTTTTTTTATTGTTGGTAGTTAGTTTTAAAAATGTTTAGAATAATGTATGAAGAATAAATTAATTTCTCCTGATTTTGTTCTGAACGACCGCTATTCCTGTCTCCTTTGTTGGCAATTTGCACCCTGACAAATAAATTAACTTAGAAAATTGTTTTTTTTGACACACTTGCACCACGATTATTTTGATCATTAAAATAAATTAAACACTGTAGAAGGAAAGAAATTGAAAGATAAAATAGTGAATGTTAAAAATTTATTAGATATCAAAATCATGCACAAATTCTTTCGACAAATGTCAGATGTTAAAATTGTCGAGAAATTAAATGATAATTTAAGTATATCACATTAAATAAAGATTAAAAAATTAAATATATACTAGAAGGACCTGTAAATTTATTATTTTAAGGTTTTGATTTAAAAACAACGTCTATTATTTATGTACGTCGAATTTATATACATAAGTATTGTGTAATGATTGAGTAATTAACATAATTAGCAAGAATTGGTGCAAGTGGTATGAAATTTGGTTAGCTTAAAGGCAAAGTTTCTAGTTGGATGAAAGAAAATGTGATTGGGATAAGAAGCTGGGTGGTTTCATAAGCCAAAAAATTATAGAGTTGATTTGGATGAATAATATGATTAAAGAAAAGTAAAGTATTTCAATTTTTGCATCTTATTATTTTAATGTATCTCACTTTGTCTTTCTATATAAAAGTAATTTGTGAATGCCCAATTTGACAATGATTATATATAGCTCACCATTAGGAATATGGAATCATGTCCAAACGTAGAGAAAAGCAAGTGCTGAAAATATTAAAAAAATAAAAGTTTTTGTCCCCTATTGCCATGGCTTTGGCTTGGTCAAGCAGTTGAAAGATAGTGATGATGGGCTTAATGGCTTCCACGTGGAGCCTCCTAAAGGATTCTTGAGATGCATCCATATACTACCATTCCAAAAGGTCATGTTTGGCAAATGGACCAACATTACAATTATATAATAAAATTGTTTATTTATCATCTTTTGGCTGGTTAGGATGCTTGATACCACATCTTGTTTATTTGTTCTTTTTTCATATTAAAAAATGTAATGTTATGTAGTTAATATATAAGATGATATTTTAGTTATAGTACAAAACAATGAGTGAAGAGTGAAGATTATATGGTAAAATTGTTTTTAATAACATAATAAAAACGACTCGTTATTTTGTATTTATTGCAATATCATTTTTATATTAACTCAAAATCGTACTTTTTTTAATATGCTTTTATTTTTATAGTATTATGTATATAGCGTAATAAAAATGAAAATTAATTAAAAAATAACTTTTATTTGATTAAATAATGAAATGTTTATTACGCTTGATATCTTCAGTTGATGTGTATTTCTATTCAGTCTATTCAAGTAGTTTTCTTTTTGGAGAGATTATCATATTATGCCAGTAATAACAGTACTATTTGTTCTTTTAGCTTTGATTAATAAACAAATAACGGAATAAAATAAAAATTTAATCATCTAAATAACGAAAAATTTAAATAATAAAAATTTAATTGAATAATATAAAAAAATTCAGGTTTACAATCGACTTAAAATTTAACTAAAACATCTAATTATTATATAATAATAGCATAATCTTTTATGAGTGAAAAAATGTGATTGTTCCTCATTCTTATTCATACATTTTCAACGATTCCAATAATGTTTGTGTTGCACAACATTGTCATTGTCTTCTTTGTTAATTAATTGGACAAGCAAGACAATGAAGCCAACCTAAAACTTTTTCACTTTTAATTAACCTAAGTGTTTACATTGAATTCCATGTTAGACCCAAATGAAGTATATAAAGAAAAAGGACACAAACATTAATATATTCAACAACTTGCCCATCTAACACTGCAACAATGTTTTCTTAATCTATTCAAAACCATAAAGGTTGTTATCATAAAGTGTAGGTTACAAATAAGTTAATGAATTTTAGAAAAAAATATTTAAAATCTTATCCTACAGTAGAGGTGGTGTATATAATATGTTCTCAACACAATATAAAAAGAATGTTATAGAGTTTGTAAAGATGAAGAAAAAGATTGAATGGCGGCATAAACTTAATTTTGGTTCATAGCATTCAAGACATTCGTTATTTTAAATATTTTATTTGGATAAAAGAATTCAGTTACAGTGAATCTTAATTTTCTTTTCATTTGAATGAAGTATTTTAATTAAAATCTAATGCAGAAAGTTATTTAAATATTAAATAATTATTAACAATATAAAAGTATTAATATTATACATTATTTTGTTTAGTGTTATTATTTTGGTCAAAGTTCCTTAAAATGTTTTTCAAGTGCTATTTGTAAGATTTTTTTATTAACATTAACTTATATTATTTTCGGTTTATGTTGATTATAATTATTTAGATAGATCATTATTAAAGTTAATTTTATGAAATTGACTGTTGATAATTTTCAGTGACTTTTTTATTAAAATCCGAAAAAAAATTCTTCAAATAAATATTAATAAAAAAACCTGATTAATATTGATAAAAGTTGAAAAAAAAATTATTATAAACATTGAAAATTTTCAATCCCAAATTTAATGTGAAATTGATATTTGTTTAGGTTCAAAACTTTAATATATTTTAGTTTTTAAATTAAAAAAATAAATATAATTTTTTTAATTTAATTATGTTAAACTTTTTTTACATGTTAAACGTGTTTCTATATTGACATTGAAGCGGGAATATATTAAATGTATTTGGTACATCAAAATAATTTAGCGTAATTGGATTTAAAAGAACTCTATACATTCAATGTTTAAGTTTAGAGATCAAAATGTATCAAAGTTTTCAATAAGAACGAATTTTAATTTTGTATCAAAGTGACCAAAAACATATTTAACCAAAACTTTAATTAACAGTTCCAAAAGAAAATATAGTTTTCCTAACAATAAATAAGAAAATTGTAAAGACCTAAGAAATAACATTTTAGAAGTGATAATTATTTAAAAATAATGACACTCAATTATTTTAATATTAAAAATTTTTAATATAAATACTTTTTGTTATGAATGAGTTTTATTATTTTAAAATACACGATTTTTCTAAAAACTACTTTTCTAGATTTCATTAACTTTTCTCTAAGGGTTCTTCTTCTCTGCTCGTTTGATAGAAGATTAAATTTGGACATATCACTTTCTTCATTCGTGTAAGTTGAGTTTCTCTTTTCTTGGTCTTTTTCTATTATTTGTTGCGTGTGAGCCTTCTTTCACTGGCATGCGTCTTTCTAGTCATATATATGAATATCTAATGATTAGTGGTTATAATGATATGTCCTAATCATGTTTATGTTGTTCTTAGGTGTAGATAGGGAAACTTATGAGTTTGAAAGGGATTTAAGTTTCTTTTGAGCAAGTTCGTTTATCTAGGTAAGAGAAGCTAATTGCATTTGTTTTTAAGTTATTAGATATCTTGAAATGTTGTTTTGTATGATTGAGTGGTATGATGATGTTTGATCTACTAAATTTGGTTTGTATTGAATGTTTTTTATTTTATATTTTTGGATTGATTTTGTGTTGATTGAGGAACTTAGATCTAATCATTTGAGTCAATTGGTATATACCCTAACATTAAAAGTTGTTTTTGACCAAAGTACTAAGAAGAGAATACCAATTTGATCATTTGAGCACGTTCATTTATCCCTAAATCACAAAAATTTATCTATAAATATCTAATACAACGTTGAGTAGTAGCAGACTAACATTAAGTGTCAGTTTATTGTGCAAGTCTAGGAGCATTTTACCTCCAAACCATTTAGCGTCATTTTTATACTGCTAAGCGCATTAAAATGTGAATGCTTTGGCACTACGAGGTAGCAAGACACCATTGGACACTACTTATAGCCATCTTTCTCTGTTGGTCTAGAGCATTTGTGTTCCAGACACTAAGCGACATGAGGGTGTCATTAAGCATGACTTTTTATGATAATAATGGTGTTGAGCACCAAGGCTGTTATTGAGCTCCAACTTTTGCGAAAGATTTGACATTGAGCATTAGGATTGTCGTTGAGTGCCACCTTCTGCAAGAAGCATAGCCTTGGGCGCCACTTATGAGCGTTAATGTGCATGTTTGAAATTTATTATTCCATGTCTATTTGAGATAAAATTTGCAATGTACATTATGCATGTCTAGGAGTATTATGGTGTTTATTAATGTAAGATGTATTGTTGGACCACCTGGTTAGCCAAAGGACCGGGGGCGACTGACCGTCTAGCAAGAAAATGACCGACCGGTCTGAAAATTAATCTGAGTAATCAATGAGAAGTTAATGAAAATAATTGTCATTTATTGACAATTAATAGGAATAATGACATTTATTGCTGATTAATGAGTCAGACCTAAAGGTAAGCTCATTATAATATTTATAAATATATGTTTGACGAAAAAGATAGGTAATTTAACCCTAATTACTAATCTTTATTACAAGATTATTATGCAAAGTCACTAACTTGAGTGTTGAAGTGTCTTTTACAAGCATCCTCCCCCATGGCTAGGATAAGGAGAAGAGAGAGAATAACGCAACCTGGATGATGGAGCAAACAACTTGGAATGTTTTCAGTAAGGGATCTCAATCCTACCGAAAAACTTTTGTGCCTACCGTGGGGCTTGAGCGACATCCCCTGTAATCACAAGGAACCACATGAGCGTTCGGTCTCAGGATCGTTGTTTTGATTATAAAATATTCATCACCTGCACATTCTTATTCTCTTACTATTTACCACTAAGTGCAAGGTTATAAAAAAATGTTTTTACAAAAGCTAGTATAAGAACAAATAAGTGCAAAACTCTATATTTGTGTTCAAAATATGGATGAACTTTTTCTTATATATATATATGTATATATATATGGGGTTTGCTAACGGGCGTACGCCTGTTTTTCAGTTGGTACATTTTAATAATGTGTACCGGGTTTTAGTAAACAAAAATACCCTTATATATATCATGGATTCTAAGTTTTCATTCTCAAAACTACAAAAAAAAAACTCAAACCCTTACTCACCTCTCTCATTCTCTCAACCATTTCTCTTTCATCTATCTTACTCCAACCTTTTCTCTGTCATCCTACTATAACCTCAATTGAAAAAATCAGAAACACTTGTTATTAAACAATTTGTCTTTGTAAAGACTTGAATCATTGACATATTCACCTTGAGGAAAATGTTCATTCAAGATCTCTTCAATTTCACCATCTTCACTAACCTTTCTAGTTTCATCATGTGCATATGTTGAATCACCAACTCTAAAAAAAAACCCTCCAGGCCAATTGCCAATTCCTTCAGATGTCATTATGCTTGTGAAAATTAGATAAAATTATATACGACAAAAATTATAAAATGAAAACTTATTATAAAATCATTTTTTGTAAGAAATTGTTTAACGAGTGTTTCTGATTTTTTTCCAGGCCAATTACCAATTCCTTTGATGTCATTATGCTTGTGAAAATTAGATAAAGTTATAAAAGACAAAAATTATAAAATGAAAACTCATTATAAAATCATTTTTTGTAAGAAATTGTTTAACAACAAGTATTTCTAATTTTTTTCCGAGTCAATTACCAATTCTTTTATGCTTGTGAAAATTGGATAAAATTAGATAAGACAAAAATTATAAAATGAAAACTCATTATAAAATAATTTTTTGTAAGATTGTTTAACCACTAGTGTTTCTGATTTTTTTCAGTTGGGGCTACCATAGGATGACAGAGAAAGTGTTAGAGTGAGAGAGATGAAAGAGAAAGGGTTGAGAGGAATGAGGGAGGAGAGCAAAGGTTTGGGTTTTTTTTTTTTTTAGTTTTGAGAATGAAAATTATTAAAATACTCTTAACTTTAAAACTTAGAATCCATGATATATAAGGGTATATTTATCTACTAAAACCCGGTAGACATTGCTAAAATGTACTAACTGAAGAACAGACGTACGTGCGTTAGCAAACCCCTATATATATATATATATATATATATATATATATATATATATATATATATATATATATATATATATATATATATATATATATATATATATATATATATATATATTTCAAGTGGAGAAAATGAATCCCTTTCTTTTTTATTTTGAGATTTAGTTTGCTTTATTATCCTTAGCTATAGTTGCAAGGAATTATCATAACATTTTTAATTCACAACAAGCCAGAGAAGGTGCAGAAAATCTCGGCGGCATGCTAAGGACCAACATCAAGAGCTACAATCTGGGCGGCATGGAATGTAGTGCAGAACTCATTTTCGTTGACCTGGCTAAGGACCTTCTCAAAGCCAACCCTAACTCCTACTCCCTAGTGCTCAACACGGAGAACATAACCATTAATTGGTACTTCGGCAACGATCACTCCATGCTCCTCTACAACTACATTTCCCGAATGGGTGGCGTTGTCGTCCTCTTCTCCATCAACCAAATAACCTTTATGTTCGAGTGCAAAAATAAAAACATGATAAATTAATTGATGAACTGACCACATACTTTCCTAATGAAAAGGAGGGTATTTTTAAATTGTGCAGTGAATTTTAGAAGATTTTCAATGCACTTCAGAAGGAATGCTTTCTTATTTGTCTCCATTCTGATGTAAACATGGTCATCTCTGCATTAACTGGAAGCGATAAAATTGTACTCTTTGACCTGTGTATTTTGAGGCTGCTTTTCAGGTTCATATCTATGGGAGGAATATTCATACACGATAAGGGATATCTTAAAACAATTTATATAGTCCATCTAAAGCTTGAGTACATGAAAGGCTCCATGATTGGAGTCCCTCACCAGAAGCACCCTTCATAAATGAGGTCTTCAAATGGTTGTGATCATTCAGTCTCAATGCATCATAATGCAATTATCTCAACATGGACAGGCTCCAATGTTAATTGCTCAAAAACGTGTTGGCCTTCCTATCTCATGGTTTTGGGCCTTTCATGGTAGACCATTTTTCTTTTGTGCAGGATATAGTCCGGACAGACCTTGGTCTCTTTCCCGCTTGATCACAAGGCATTAAGCACTAATATGCCGGTCATGGCACCTCCTAATATGAATATCTCATTTTTTATCTTCAAACGTTCAACAGAAGACCACTGGACGATCTCGCTTGCCTGGTCTTCCGACCTTATAACAAAATACAATAATATTAATTGTTTAAGTCATAAATGTGTTAGTCTAATTGTCTAACATTTTTTCTGATTTTTTAAAGTTGAATTATTATTCTTCAGTGTAGAGGACAAAACATTGCATATAAACCACTTGGTCATGTGGAGCTTACTGCTCGGTGAGGAACGCTTTTGTAGCTCTCACTTGAACCTTTCTGACCTAGGGAACGCTTCCGTAGCTCCCAGTATTTGTCGCTCGATGAGGAACGCTTTAGTAGCTCTCACCTAAGCCTCTTTGACCTAGGGAATGTTTTCGTAACTCCTAGCGTCCGTCGCTCGGTGTAGAGAGGAATGAAGACTTAAAATGCATCGACAATACAACGTACCTCTCTCAGGCTCACAATAACCCCTACGCACCTCTTCCAATAAAGAGCTTGCTTGGGCTTAGGGAACTTGTGTACTATAAGACCACATGGTCAGCCAAAGGACCGGGTGACTAACCGTCTAGCAAGAAAATGACCGACCGATTTGGAAATTAATCTGAGCAATCAATGGGAAGTTAATGAAAATAATTGTCATTTATTGACAATTAATAGGAATAATGCCATTTATTGCTGATTAATGAGTCAGACCTAATTGTAAGCTCATTATACTATGTATAAATATATGTCTAACGAAAAAGACAGGTAATTTAACTCTAATTACTAATCTTTATTACGAGATTATTACACAAAATCACTGACTTAAGTGTCGAAGTGTCTTCTGTAGGCACCCTCCCCCCATGACTAAGACAAGGATAAGAGAGAGAATAGCGCAACCTAGACGATGAAGCAAACAACTTGAAATGTTTTGGGTAAGGGAACTCAATCCTACTGAAACAGATATTGTGATGATGATAAATTTGTCAATCAAGTCCCTCCTTTTAACTCAAAATCGTTTCTACTATGAAATTTCTTTGTTTGTTGATCGATTTTGAAAATGTTAGAACAATGGGTTGGATCAGGTGTGAAGTTATGAACTTTACCAAATGGGTTTCCTAAGTGTATACTTTTCAGTTTCTGATAATTGAACCAATCATCACGAAATGAAAATATAACATAATTTATTAGCTGATATTATTCATAATGTTGAAATAGAACTGTGTTGTTTGGATTCCAAGACCTAAAAGGGAGAAATGATCGAATTTCCAAATCTGCATAGGTTAATAATATATACTTTTTGTGGCTCTCGTTGCATTGTTGCTAACCAACGACTACCATTTTTTCCATTTCCAAGTTATAATTTTTTGTTCATTATCTGTTTATTTTAATCTTCACCATGATACTTGATTTCTTAGTTACATTTTTTAAGCATTTGGAAAAGATTTTTTTAGCTTAATTTTTGTACCTTGGTAATCCAAGCTTGTTTCAGAAATTTTGGTCCATAACATAGATCCTTTATTATAGGCATTAAGTCAAGCAATTAGTCAAATTTGATGGAAAGGTTGTATAGTTTAAGTTTCATTCACATTCTTTAGAAACATACATGAATGCTGATATTGTTAATGTAATGCAGGAGCTTCATGGATTGAATATTTTGATGTCAAAGAGAAGAGTCATTGTGCAGTCCTGATCATTCAGTCAACATTGAAAAGTGTAGTAGAGGAATGATAACGGTTGAAAAACCGTTATTTTTATGCTTAAAATTGATACCAAAAGCAACCTTTAAGACTTAGAAACTAGCTTGAACTCATATTTTTTCTTTAGTTTTGTGAATAAGAGAGTTAAAAGTGAATTTAATGGTTTTGTGCAAGATTCCCTTGATTTTGTAGGCAAATTGAATGATTTGAAAGAAGAATTGAAGTACCTAATGATTGGAATACTGAAAAGTCAACCATAAACCAGAAAAGTCAACTAGTCAACCAGAAAAGTCAACCAGTCAACCAGAAAAGTCAACCAGTCAACCAGAATGCTGAAAAGTCAACCAGAATACAGAAAAAGTTCCGCTGAGCGGCACTTTTCAGGTGCCAAAATCACCGCTGAGGGGCAAAAACAACAGTTGGGGGCAAAATGGATCATGCGCTATTACCGCTCAGCGATAAAATACCGCTGAGCGCCATTCTAAGTGGGCTTGGATCGGTTTTCTTTTGTTTTCATGGGCTTGGACTTGTTTTATGTTATTTTTATGCCCTATTTAAGGACTTGCACGTCCTAGGGTTTGTATCTTTGGCTGGGAGGAAGCAAAAACACACTTTTCACCCCTTGGGGGTAGATTGGGAGATGGTGACGACTCTCCTCTTCTCTTTCTAGGGTTTTTCTATCTCTTTCATTCTTTCATTATTGTTCATCTAGTTTCACCATGAATATGGTGAACTAAACCTTGTATTGTTGTTGGGGAATCAATGTAGTCTTGTGAAACTCTCATATATGGAATTTGTTTTAACATCTTATTTTAAGACTTATGCTTTCTTTCATCATTAGTTAGGGTTTTTCCTCTTTGCTTAAAGCTTGCTTTGTTTAACTCATTCATTGCCATGATTATTGATTTTGTCGATATGGGAACGTATGGGGAAATCTAGATCCGGGGAATTTCTCCAAATAGCATATTGGTTGCCTTTAAGCTTTTGCACTTCAGAATTAATTACTAGGAATGCTAGGAATTGTATGAACTCGTAATTAAGGATAGGCCTTCTTGCAAGGTGATTTAGAGAGTGGCATTAGCATTGATGAAGAGAATGATGAATTCCTAAAGTATATGAGAGTGGATAAGATGAAATTGATAACCCCAACAACATACTCATCCATCTAACTCATTAAAGTGTTTGTATTCCTCTTTTCCATTGATCAAATTCATGCATACATGTTTAATTACTGTCTTTTGCATTTAAAACCTACAATCAATTGTTCACAAGTCTCAAATAATCAACAAATCATATAGCTAACTAGGCCGTGAGTCCTTTGGGAAAACGATACTTGGTCTTACCTAGTTTTATTACTTGATAAGATTCGGTCACACTTGTCGATTGTTAAACAAGTTTTTGGCGCCGTTTTTCGGTGTTCATAAATTTGTATAGTTTAAGTTTCATTCACATTCTTTAGAAACATACATGAATGCTGATATTGTTAATGTAACGCAGGAGCTTCATGGATTGAATATTTTGATGTCAAAGAGAAGAGTCATTGTGCAATCCTGATCATTCAGTCAACATTGAAAAGTGTAGTAGAGGAATTTCACTACCAGTTACGCTATTTTTTTTTTGTTTCTTTTGACTATTTAAAGCCTCTTTTATTCAAGTGCTTGTGAAGCTAGTATAATTTTGTCATTGACATTTTCCATTTGTTTACCTTTTGGAGTATTGACTTTATGCAATCAAGAAATTTTTACTTTGGGCTTTCCAATTATGTAATTGTTTTAACTGATAACTCTGTTAGATAAGTATAAAATTGTATCAATAATATTTTTTATTTGTATAGTTTTTCACAAAAATTATAGATTTTGAATACTATTTTTTATTTTCCAAGAAATATATATTATAAATATAAAATTAAAGTTTTTATTTGAATTGAATTCCTTCAGTTGGTTCATTTATGAGTGTCTTCAATTTTATTCAGCTTGTACTTCAAGTTTTGAACTTCAAAAACTATGTCATGCTTTCATTTGTTATTTGGGCGTGTTTTCTTTTTCCTTTGAGTTCTTAAGAGACTTTAAGGCTATCTTCATAAGGGAAACGTGGTAATATTGTGTTGCTTCATGATAAGGAAAATATGAATGATACTCAAATGAAAGTTTATCTTGATAATGAAAAGTTGCTCGCACTATGTTATGCAATGAACTAATATGATTGTTGGAGTGAATTCAGTTCTTACTTTACTGAGTGAAATATGAAATACGAATCTACCAAATCATGTTCTCTAGTTGCAATTTTGTGAAATTTGTTTTAAAAATCATAAATGTCTTGATTTGTAATCTATTTACAATGTTCTATACATATAAAAAATAAAATGCTTCTTATCTATCAAGTAGTTCCCAGACTTCCTTTTAAGCTCACTGGTATGGTATCATTACAAGTTATATATGAAACCAAACATAGAAAGCAATAATCAAGCATAAAAATTCTACCCTTTACTTCATCTCTTGGTGAAAATGAACAAATAAATGAGGAGATTGAAATAAATAATGAGCAAGAGTTGTTTGCCAAAGATGAGGCCTTCATTGGGAACTTCTACAAACAATTAAAGGTGCCAAAAGAGATTTATCAGGAAGCCTTTTAGGAACAATCACTTTTTTTTTCTTTGTTTTTAAGAATAAATCATTTCTAGATTGCTAAATTGTATAAACACTGATTATGATTCTACTTCTATGATATTTTTCTGTCATGGGTTTGTACATATTTTAGCCTAGAACTAATGAATGTTTGTCAATTATCATATGATATTTCTGTTGAGAAAACTTTACAGTGTCGATTTTCATGCTTCCAGAACCAAAGCAGTCCAAATCTAATTGACAATATGATAAGTAACAACAAATATAGAACTTGTAATGGGAATGAAACTTTCCTTGTATTATTTCTAATTCAAAGCAAAGAAGGTAATGATGATCGTCTTCCCAACTCCTAGCCCACAGTTCTAGTTGGACTTGTAACTCAAACTCCTTAGTCATATACGATGGTAATGGTTCAACAACTTCAACTGTCACAATGGGCTTCAACAGAGACACATGAGAAACTCAATGTACCTTGCTATCCTCAGGAAATTTCAATATATAAGCCACTTCTCCAATCTTCTCAATAATTTCATATGGACCATAAGTTCAAGTGCAAGATTGAAGAGTAAGATGCCTCAAGCATCTGGCTCTTGTTTGGCAAAATGGGTTCCTTATTTGTATGTTAACCATGGTGAGTAACCTTTCACGCAAGTCGTTGCCGCCAACCGTGACAAAACCCAATGCAGCAACCCTAAATTGCGATTCAGAACCCTCTCGCGCAAGCTTCGATCTTCAGATTTCCATTCACACCTGCATATCAAACCCAAACCGTCGTAGAGAAACCCTAATTCATGTCTCTTTGTTTGCGATTCAACCTCCACGCATAGAACCAATCGTGACCTCTATGAGCGAACCAAGTGAAGCCTTCATGTCTTCTCCTTCCTCGAACAAACAACGAAAACCGTGAACCTACAAAGAAGAACCCTATCACAAAGAAGAACCCTAATCTTAGCGTGAATAACCCTACATTCGCGATTCCTAATTGTACACATGGCATGAAACATGACACACTATTAGCTAATTCAGAAGAAATTTGACGTTGTTGCTTTTGGAAGACTAAATATTATAGTTTCATTAAGCAGAATGATCAAAGTGAAACAAAGTCTATAAGAGGGACTAAACCCAAGAACGCTTGATGGTTGAAGAATTAAAAACATATTTAACCCTTACTTTTATGAATGAGTGGTGTATGACAATATTTTTGTATTTATTTTATAACTTTTTTTTGCACATTGGTTTACCCTTTTTTTGATGTTGTTTTGTGTGTGTCTCTTTCCTTTGTGATAATTACCTTATCAGTGTGAGTAGATAAGTGATAGGTGTTGTGTATCTCTAGTAGAAGACAACATATTTTGTCATCAATATTTTAAATCCTTTATAAAAAGTCCATTACCCATTCAAACACAATATAGATGTGATAGACAAACGTGCAAACTGCAGTTTAAGGTTTTTCCTAAAATTAGGTGTGCATTTTATTAATATTCTACTCAAAGAACAATTTTTATTATAAAACTAGTTTATTAACCATGCGTACGCACGACTTTTTTTTTAATTTATTATTTTAAGAACAAATAAATATAAAATATAATATATTTATATAAAATAATTTAATATTTGTAAGTCAAGATGATTTCCATGATCATCCGTAGACTTAGTTAGCTTCAAAAGTTAATTATTTCGTCCATCATTTATCAATCTCCAATCAGTTCAGTCAACCTGTCAGTCCAACCAATTCCGACAATCTTGTTAGTTCGTCCATTCCAACCATCTCGATCATCATATCATCTGGTCCACTCTGACAAGTTTGACAAACTCATGCATCCTAACCATCACATTAATATGTCTATCCTGCTCAACATAACCATACGTCATCCTGGCCAACATGTCCATCTAGTCATCCTGTCAACCCATCATCCCATTCATCCTAGTCATCTTGTTAGCACTGGTTCATCCTGACCATCTCATCAACTTGTCCTTCCTATTTGACCTAGTTTATCCCGACACCATGTTAGTTTGTTTGTCTCATTCAACTTGACCATCTTGATAGCTTCGCCATCTCAATCATCTAGTCAGCCCAGTCCATCCTGTCGATCTCATCAACTTGTCCATCCTGGCTAGTTCGTCCATGTTGTTCATCCTGACCATCCTGTCATCCCAATTGATCCCACAATCCCATCCATCCCGTCAATCTTAGTCAACCTAGTCAATTCTAATCACCCCATACATATCAGCCATTTTGTCTATCGTGGCCATCTCGTTAGCCCGGTCCATGCTAGCCATTCCATTAGTCCGTCAATCCCGTTAGTCCATCCATCTTGTCCAACTTGACCATCTGGTCAGCCTGCTCCAACCCATCAACCCCTCCAACCCATCCATCCTGGCCAACTCAGTCCATCCTTAGTTATCACGTCAGTCTGTCCATCCCAATCCATCCAATCTATCCCGACTATCTTGGCAGCCTGGCCATCCCGCAAGTTTATCATCTCAATCCATCTTGCTAGTGTTCAATTATAATTTAAAAGTAGTATCATAAAACTCAACTCTGCAATTTATATATGTTAATGTCGAACACCAAAACAAAAACCCACAATATAGAATATAATCCACAAAATGAATAGAAACAAAAAAAATCCTTAAATGAATTGAAACAAAAAAATCCACAAATGAATTGAAACAAAAAATGTAGGTACAAAAAACACATGTCCAATCAAACAACAAAATAGAAGCGACTAATATTTTCATTTCATTCATACAATCCTTCTCAAGTAAAAAGCAAAAAACACTTTGTTAGTGAAGATTTCAAGTCACAAAGAAGCTTCATA